>NW_027460305.1:0-114319 GCF_050947875.1 Dermacentor variabilis
CATGTTTAAAACGCGTTTTGGCACAAATCCATGTGCGGGTGCTAAAAAGAGCAGCATCGGCATGCTTTTCACGTCGTTTGGTAGAAATCCACGTGCGCGTTCTGCCAAAAGCACCATTTGCATGCATATCGTGGGGTTTTGAGAAAACTGCGTCCGCGTCTGCCAAAAGATGCATGTGCATGCTTAAAACGCGTTTTGGCACAAATCCATGTGCGGGTGCTAAAAAGAGCAGCATCGGCATGCTTTTCACGTCGTTTGGTAGAAATCCACGTGCGCGTTCTGCCAAAAGCACCATTTGCATGCATATCGTGTGGTTTTGCAGAAAACTGCGTCCCCGTCTACCAAATGATGCATGTGCATGCTTAAAACGCGTTTTGGCACAAATCCATGTGCGGGTGCTAAAAAGAGCAGCATCGGCATGCTTTTCACGTCGTTTGGTAGAAATCCACGTGCGCGTTCTGCCAAAAGCACCATTTGCATGCATATCGTGTGGTTTTGCGGAAAACTGCGTCCGCGTCTACCAAAAGATGCATGTGCATGCTTAAAACGCGTTTTGGCACAAATCCATGTGCGGGTGCTAAAAATAGCAGCATCGGCATGCTTTTCACGTCGTTTGGTAGAAATCCACGTGCGCATTCTGCCAAAAGGACCATTTGCATGCATATCGTGTGGTTTTGCAGAAAACTGCGTCCGCGTCTACCAAAAGATGCATGTGCATGTTTAAAACGCTTTTTGGCACAAATCCATGTGCGGGTGCTAAAAAGAGCAGCATCGGCATGCTTTTCACGTCGTTTGGTAGAAATCCACGTGCGCGTTCTGCCAAAAGCACCATTTGCATGCATATCGTGTGGTTTTGCAGAAAACGGCGTCCGCGTCTACCAAAAGATGCATGTGCATGCTTAAAACGCGTTTTGGCACAAATACATGTGCGGGTGCTAAAAAGAGCAGCATCGGCATGCTTTTCACGTCGTTTGGTAGAAATCCACGTGCGCGTTCTGCCAAAAGCACCATTTGCATGCATATCGTGTGGTTTTGCAGAAAACGGCGTCCGCGTCTACCAAAAGATGCATGTGCATGCTTAAAACGCGTTTTGGCACAAATACATGTGCGGGTGCTAAAAAGAGCAGCATCGGCATGCTTTTCACGTCGTTTGGTAGGAATCCACGTGCGCGTTCTGCCAAAAGCACCATTTGCATGCATATCGTGTGGTTTTGCAGAAAACTGCGTCCGCGTCTACCAAAAGATGCATGTGCATGCTTAAAACGCGTTTTGGCACAAATCCATGTGCGGGTGCGGAAAAGAGCAGCATCGGCATGTTTTTCACGTCGTTTGGTAGAAATCCACGGGCGCGTTCTGCCAAAAGCACCATTTGCATGCATATCGTGTGGTTTTGCAGAAAACTGCGTCCGCGTCTACCAAAAGATGCATGTGCATGCTTAAAACGCTTTTTGGCACAAATCCATGTGCGGGTGCTAAAAAGAGCAGCATCGGCATGCTTTTCACGTCGTTTGGTAGAAATCCACGTGCGCGTTCTGCCAAAAGCACCATTTGCATGCATATCGTGTGGTTTTGCAGAAAACTGCGTCCGCGTCTACCAAAGATGCATGTGCATGCTTAAAACGCGTTTTGGCACAAATCCATGTGCGGGTGCTAAAAAGAGCAGCATCGGCATTCTTTTCACGTCGTTTGGTAGAAATCCACGTGCGCGTTCTGCCAAAAGCACCATTTGCATGCATATCATGTGGTTTTGCAGAAACTGCGTCCGCGTCTACCAAAAGATGCATGTGCATGCTTAAAACGCGTTTTGGCACAAATCCATGTGCGGGAGCTAAAAAGAGCAGCATCGGCATGCTTTTCAAGTCGTTTGGTAGAAATCCACGTGCGCGTTCTGCCAAAAGCACCATTTGCATGCATATCGTCTGGTTTTGCAGAAAACTGCGTCCGCGTCTACCAAAGGATGCATGTGCATGCTTAAAACGCGTTTTGGCACAAATCCATGTGCGGGTGCTAAAAAGAGCAGCATCGGCATGCTTTTCACGTCGTTTGGTAGAAATCCACGTGCGCGTTCTGCCAAAAGCACCATTTGCATGCATATCGTGTGGTTTTGCAGAAAACTGCGTCCGCGTCTACCAAAAGATGCATGTACATGCTTAAAACGCGTTTTGGCACAAATCCATGTGCGGGTGCTAAAAAGAGCAGCATCGGCATGCTTTTCACGTCGTTTGGTAGAAATCCACGTTTGGCGTCCTGCCAAAAGCACCATTTGCATGCATATCGTGTGGTTTTGCAGAAAACTGCGTCCGCGTCTACCAAAAGATGCATGTGCATGCTTAAAACGCGTTTTGGCACAAATCCATGTGCGGGTGCTAAAAAGATCAGCATCGGTATGCTTTTCACGTCGTTTGGTAGAAATCCACGTGAGCGTTCGGCCAAAAGCACCATTTGCATTCATATCGTGTGGTTTTGCAGAAAACTGCGTCCGCGTCTACCAAAAGATGCATGTGCATGCTTAAAACGCGTTTTGGCACAAATCCATGTGCGGGTGCTAAAAAGAGCAGCATCGGCATGCTTTTCACGTCGTTTGGTAGAAATCGACGTGCGCGTTCGGCCAAAAGCACCATTTGCATGCATATCGTGTGGTTTTGTAGAAAACTGCGTCCGCGTCTACCAAAAGATGCATGTGCATGCTTAAAACGCGTTTTGGCACAAATCCATGTGCGGGTGCTAAAAAGAGCAGCATCGGCATGCTTTTCACGTGGTTTGGTAGAAATCCACGTGCGCGTTCTGCCAAAAGCACCATTTGCATGCATATCGTGTGGTTTTGCAGAAAACTGCGTCCGCGTCTACCAAAAGATGCATGTGCATGTTTAAAACGCGTTTTGGCACAAATCCATGTGCGGGTGCTAAAAAGAGCAGCATCGGCATGATTTTCACGTCGTTTCGTAGAAATCCACGTGCGCGTTCTGCCAAAAGCACCATTTGCATGCATGTCGTGTGGTTTTGCAGAAAACTGCGTCCGCGTCTACCAAAAGATGCATGTGCATGCTTAATACGCGTTTTGGCGCAAATCCATGTGCGGGTGCTAAAAAGAGCAGCATCGGCATGCTTTTCACGTCGCTTGGTAGAAATCCACGTGCGCGTTCTGCCAAAAGCACCATTTGCATGCATATCGTGTGGTTTTGCAGAAAACTGCGTCCGCGTCTGCCAAAAGATGCATGTGCATGCTTAAAACGCGTTTTGGCACAAATCCATGTGCGGGTGCTAAAAAGAGCAGCATCGGCATGCTTTTCACGTCGTTTGGTAGAAATCCACGTGCGCGTTCTGCCAAAAGCACCATTTGCATGCATATCGTGTGGTTTTGCAGAAAACTGCGTCCGCGTCTACCAAATGATGCATGTGCATGCTTAAAACGCGTTTTGGCACAAATCCATGTGCGGGTGCTAAAAAGAGCAGCATCGGCATGCTTTTCACGTCGTTTGGTAGAAATCCACGTGCGCGTTCTGCCAAAAGCACCATTTGCATGCATATCGTGTGGTTTTGCAGAAAACTGCGTCCGCGTCTACCAAAAGATGCATGTGCATGCTTAAAACGCGTTTTGGCACAAATCCATGTGCGGGTGCTAAAAAGAGCAGCATCGGCATGCTTTTCACGTCGTTTGGTAGAAATCCACGTGCGCGTTCTGCCAAAAGCACCATTTGCATGCATATCGTGTGGTTTTGCAGAAAACTGCGTCCGCGTCTACCAAAAGATGCATGTGCATGCTCAAAACGCGTTTTGGCACAAATCCATGTGCGGGTGCTAAAAAGAGCAGCATCGGCATGCTTTTCACGTCGTTTGGTAGAAATCCACGTGCGCGTTCTGCCAAAAGCACCATTTGCATGCATATCGTGTGGTTTTGCAGAAAACTGCGTCCGCGTCTACCAAAAGATGCATGTGCATGCTTAAAACGCGTTTTGGCACAAATCCATGTGCGGGTGCTAAAAAGAGCAGCATCGGCATGCTTTTCACGTCGTTTGGTAGAAATCCACGTGCGCGTTCTGCCAAAAGCACCATTTGCATGCATATCGTGTGGTTTTGCAGAAAGCTGCGTCCGCGTCTACCAAATGATGCATGTACATGCTTAAAACGCGTTTTGGCACAAATCCATGTGCAGGTGCTAAAAAGAGCAGCATCGGCATGCTTTTCACGTCGTTTGGTAGAAATCCACGTGCGCGTTCTGCCAAAAGCACCATTTGCATGCATATCGTGTGGTTTTGCAGAAAACTGCGTCCGCGTCTGCCAAAAGATGCATGTGCATGCTTAAAACGCGTTTTGGCACAAATCCATGTGCGGGTGCTAAAAAGAGCAGCATCGGCATGCTTTTCACGTCGTTGGGTAGAAATCCACGTGTGCGTTCTGCCAAAAGCACCATTTGCATGCATATCGTGTGGTTTTGCAGAAAACTGCGTCCGCGTCTACCAAAAGATGCATGTACGTGCTTAAAACGCGTTTTGGCACAAATCCATGTGCGGGTGCTAAAAAGAGCAGCATCGGCATGCTTTCCACGTCGTTTGGTAGAAATCCACGTGCGCGTTCTGCCAAAAGCACCATTTGCACGCATATCCTGCGGTTTTGCAGAAAACTGCGTCCGCGTCTACCAAAAGATGCATGTGCATGCTTAAAACGCGTTTTGGCACAAATTCATGTGCGGGTGCTAAAAAGAGCAGCATCGGCATGCTTTTCACGTCGCTTGGTAGAAATCCACGTTTCGCGTCCTGCCAAAAGCACCATTTGCATGCATATCGTGTGGTTTTGCAGAAAACTGCGTCCGCGTCCACCAAAAGATGCATGTGCATGCTTAAAACGCGTTTTGGCACAAATCCATGTGCGGGTGCTAAAAAGAGCAGCATCGGCATGCTTTTCACGTCGTTTGGCAGAAATCCACGTGAGCGTTCGGCCAAAAGCACCATTTGCATGCATATCGTGTGGTTTTGCAGAAAACTGCGTCCGCGTCTACCAAAAGATGCATGTGCATGCTTAAAACGCGTTTTGGCACAAATCCATGTGCGGGTGCTAAAAAGAGCAGCATCGGCATGCTTTTCACGTGGTTTGGTAGAAATCCACGTGCGCGTTCTGCCAAAAGCACCATTTGCATACATATCGTGTGGTTTTGCAGAAAACTGCGTCCGCGTCTACCAAAAGATGCATGTGCATGCTTAAAACGCGTTTTGGCACAAATCCATGTGCGGGTGCTAAAAAGAGTAGCATCGGCATGATTTTCACGTCGTTTGGTAGAAATCCACGTGCGCGTTCTGCCAAAAGCACCTTTTGCATGCATGTCGTGTGGTTTTGCAGAAAACTGCGTCCGCGTCTACCAAAAGATGCATGTGCATGCTTAAAACGCGTTTTGGCACAAATCCATGTGCGGGTGCTAAAAAGAGCAGCATCGGCATGCTTTTCACGTCGTTTGGTAGAAATCCACGTGCGCGTTCTGCCAAAAGCACCATTTGCATGCATATCGTGTGGTTTTGCAGAAAACTGCGCCCGCGTCTGCCAAAAGATGCATGTGCATGCTTAAAACGCGTTTTGGCACAAATCCATGTGCGGGTGCTAAAAAGAGCAGCATCGGCATGCTTTTCACGTGGTTTGGTAGAAATCCACGTGCGCGTTCTGCCAAAAGCACCATTTGCATACATATCGTGTGGTTTTGCAGAAAACTGCGTCCGCGTCTACCAAAAGATGCATGTGCATGCTTAAAACGCGTTTTGGCACAAATCCATGTGCGGGTGCTAAAAAGAGTAGCATCGGCATGATTTTCACGTCGTTTGGTAGAAATCCACGTGCGCGTTCTGCCAAAAGCACCTTTTGCATGCATGTCGTGTGGTTTTGCAGAAAACTGCGTCCGCGTCTACCAAAAGATGCATGTGCATGCTTAAAACGCGTTTTGGCACAAATCCATGTGCGGGTGCTAAAAAGAGCAGCATCGGCATGCTTTTCACGTCGTTTGGTAGAAATCCACGTGCGCGTTCTGCCAAAAGCACCATTTGCATGCATATCGTGTGGTTTTGCAGAAAACTGCGCCCGCGTCTGCCAAAAGATGCATGTGCATGCTTAAAACGCGTTTTGGCACAAATCCATGTGCGGGTGCTAAAAAGAGCAGCATCGGCATGCTTTTCACGTCGTTTGGTAGAAATCCACGTGCGCGTTCTGCCAAAAGCACCATTTGCATGCATATCGTGTGGTTTTGCAGAAAACTGCGTCCGCGTCTACCAAATGATGCATGTGCATGCTTAAAACGCGTTTTGGCACAAATCCATGTGAGGGTGCTAAAAAGAGCAGCATCGGCATGCTTTTCACGTCGTTTGGTAGAAATCCACGTGCGCGTTCTGCCAAAAGCACCATTTGCATGAATATCGTGTGGTTTTGCAGAAAACTGCGTCCGCGTCTACCAAAAGATGCAAGTGCATGCTCAAAACGCGTTTTGGCACAAATCCATGTGCGGGTGCTAAAAAGAGCAGCATCGGCATGCTTTTCACGTCGTTTGGTAGAAATCCACGTGCGCGTTCTGCCAAAAGCACCATTTGCATGCATATCGTGTGGTTTTGCAGAAAACTGCGTCCGCGTCTACCAAAAGATGCATGTGCATGCTTAAAACGCGTTTTGGCACAAATCCATGTGCGGGTGCTAAAAAGAGCAGCATCGGCATGCTTTTCACGTCGTTTGGTAGAAATCCACGTGCGCGTTCTGCCAAAAGCACCATTTGCATGCATATCGTGTGGTTTTGCAGAAAACTGCGTCCGCGTCTACCAAATGATGCATGTGCATGCTTAAAACGCGTTTTGGCACAAATCCATGTGCGGGTGCTAAAAAGAGCAGCATCGGCATGCTTTTCACGTCGTTTGGTAGAAATCCACGTGCGCGTTCTGCCAAAAGCACCATTTGCATGCATATCGTGTGGTTTTGCAGAAAACTGCGTCCGCGTCTACCAAAAGATGCATGTACATGCTTAAAACGCGTTTTGGCACAAATCCATGTGCGGGTGCTAAAAAGAGCAGCATCGGCATGCTTTTCACGTCGTTTGGTAGAAATCCACGTTTGGCGTCCTGCCAAAAGCACCATTTGCATGCATATCGTGTGGTTTGGCAGAAAACTGCGTTTGCGTCTACCAAAAGATGCATGTGCATGCTTAAAACGCGTTTTGGCACAGATCAATGTGCGGGTGCTAAAAAGAGCAGCATCGGCATGCTTTTCACGTCGTTTGGTAGAAATCGACGTGCGCGTTCGGCCAAAAGCACCATTTGCATGCATATCGTGTGGTTTTGCAGAAAACTGCGTCCGCGTCTACCAAAAGATGCATGTACATGCTTAAAACGCGTTTTGGCACAAATCCATGTGCGGGTGCTAAAAAGAGCAGCATCGGCATGCTTTTCACGTCGTTTGGTAGAAATCCACGTTTGGCGTCCTGCCAAAAGCACCATTTGCATGCATATCGTGTGGTTTTGCAGAAAATTGCGTCCGCGTCTACCAAAAGATGCATGTGCATGCTTAAAACGCGTTTTGGCACAGATCAATGTGCGGGTGCTAAAAAGAGCAGCATCGGCATGCTTTTCACGTCGTTTGGTAGAAATCGACGTGCGCGTTCGGCCAAAAGCACCATTTGCATGCATATCGTGTGGTTTTGCAGAAAACTGCGTCCGCGTCTACCAAAAGATGCATGTGCATGCTTAAAACGCGTTTTGGCACAAATCCATGTGCGGGTGCTAAAAAGAGCAGCATCGGCATGCTTTTCACGTCGTTTGGTAGAAATCCACGTGCGCGTTCTGCCAAAAGCACCATTTGCATGCATATCGTGTGGTTTTGCAGAAAACTGCGTCCGCGTCTACCAAAAGATGCATGTGCATGCTTAAAACGCGTTTTGGCACAAATCCATGTGCGGGTGCTAAAAAGAGCAGCATCGGCATGATTTTCACGTCGTTTGGTAGAAATCCACGTGCGCGTTCTGCCAAAAGCACCATTTGCATGCATGTCGTGTGGTTTTGCAGAAAACTGCGTCCGCGTCTACCAAAAGATGCATGTGCATGCTTAAAACGCGTTTTGGCACAAATCCATGTGCGGGTGCTAAAAAGAGCAGCATCGGCATGATTTTCACGTCGTTTGGTAGAAATCCACGTGCGCGTTCTGCCAAAAGCACCATTTGCATGCATGTCGTGTGGTTTTGCAGAAAACTGCGTCCGCGTCTACCAAAAGATGCATGTGCATGCTTAAAACGCGTTTTGGCACAAATCCATGTGCGGGTGCTAAAAAGAGCAGCATCGGCATGCTTTTCACGTCGTTTGGTAGAAATCCACGTGCGCGTTCTGCCAAAAGCACCATTTGCATGCAGATCGTGTGGTTTTGCAGAAAATTGCGTCCGCGTCTACCAAAGGATGCATGTGCATGCTTAAAACGCGTTTTGGCACAAATCCATGTGCGGGTGCTAAAAAGAGCAGCATCGGCATGCTTTTCACGTCGTTTGGTAGAAATCCACGTTTCGCGTCCTGCCAAAAGCACCATTTGCATGCATATCGTGTGGTTTTGCAGAAAATTGCGTCCGCGTCTACCAAAAGATGCATGTGCATGCTTAAAACGCGTTTTGGCACAGATCAATGTGCGGGTGCTAAAAAGAGCAGCATCGGCATGCTTTTCACGTCGTTTGGTAGAAATCGACGTGCGCGTTCGGCCAAAAGCACCATTTGCATGCATATCGTGTGGTTTTGCAGAAAACTGCGTCCGCGTCTACCAAAAGATGCATGTGCATGCTTAAAACGCGTTTTGGCACAAATCCATGTGCGGGTGCTAAAAAGAGCAGCATCGGCATGCTTTTCACGTGGTTTGGTAGAAATCCACGTGCGCGTTCTGCCAAAAGCACCATTTGCATGCATATCGTGTGGTTTTGCAGAAAACTGCGTCCGCGTCTACCAAAAGATGCATGTGCATGCTTAAAACGCGTTTTGGCACAAATCCATGTGCGGGTGCTAAAAAGAGCAGCATCGGCATGATTTTCACGTCGTTTGGTAGAAATCCACGTGCGCGTTCTGCCAAAAGCACCATTTGCATGCATGTCGTGTGGTTTTGCAGAAAACTGCGTCCGCGTCTACCAAAAGATGCATGTGCATGCTTAAAACGCGTTTTGGCACAAATCCATGTGCGGGTGCTAAAAAGAGCAGCATCGGCATGATTTTCACGTCGTTTGGTAGAAATCCACGTGCGCGTTCTGCCAAAAGCACCATTTGCATGCATGTCGTGTGGTTTTGCAGAAAACTGCGTCCGCGTCTACCAAAAGATGCATGTGCATGCTTAAAACGCGTTTTGGCACAAATCCATGTGCGGGTGCTAAAAAGAGCAGCATCGGCATGCTTTTCACGTCGTTTGGTAGAAATCCACGTGCGCGTTCTGCCAAAAGCACCATTTGCATGCAGATCGTGTGGTTTTGCAGAAAATTGCGTCCGCGTCTACCAAAGGATGCATGTGCATGCTTAAAACGCGTTTTGGCACAAATCCATGTGCGGGTGCTAAAAAGAGCAGCATCGGCATGCTTTTCACGTCGTTTGGTAGAAATCCACGTTTCGCGTCCTGCCAAAAGCACCATTTGCATGCATATCGTGTGGTTTTGCAGAAAATTGCGTCCGCGTCTACCAAAGATGCATGTGCATGCTTAAAACGCGTTTGGGCACAAATCCATGTGCGGGTGCTAAAAAGAGCAGCATCGGCATGCTTTTCACGTCGTTTGGTAGAAATCCACGTGCGCGTTCTGCCAAAAGCACTATTTGCATGCATATCGTGTGGTTTTGCAGAAAACTGCGTCCGCATCTATCAAAAGATGCATGTGCATGCTTAAAACACGTTTTGGCACAAATCCATGTGCGGGTGCTAAAAAGAGCAGCATCGGCATGCTTTTCACGTCGTTTGGTAGAAACCCACGTTTGGCGTCCTGCCAAAAGCACCATTTGCATGCATATCGTGTGGTTTTGCAGAAAACTGCGTCCGCGTCTACCAAAAGATGCATGTGCATGCTTAAAACGCGTTTTGGCACAAATCCATGTGCGGGTGCTAAAAAGAGCAGCATCGGCATGCTTTTCACGTCGTTTGGTAGAAATCCACGTGAGCGTTCGGCCAAAAGCACCATTTGCATGCATATCGTGTGGTTTTGCAGAAAACTGCGTCCGTGTCTACCAAAAGATGCATGTGCATGCTTAAAACGCGTTTTGGCACAAATCCATGTGCGGGTGCTAAAAAGAGCAGCATCGGCATGCTTTTCACGTCGTTTGGTAGAAATCGACGTGCGCGTTCGGCCAAAAGCACCATTTGCATGCATATCGTGTGGTTTTGTAGAAAACTGCGTCCGCGTCTACCAAAAGATGCATGTGCATGCTTAAAACGCGTTTTGGCACAAATACATGTGCGGGTGCTAAAAAGAGCAGCATCGGCATGCTTTTCACGTGGTTTGGTAGAAATCCACGTGCGCGTTCTGCCAAAAGCACCATTTGCATGCATATCGTGTGGTTTTGCAGAAAACTGCGTCCGCGTCTACCAAAAGATGCATGTGCATGCTTAAAACGCGTTTTGGCACAAATCCATGTGCGGGTGCTAAAAAGAGCAGCATCGGCATGATTTTCACGTCGTTTGGTAGAAATCCACGTGCGCGTTCTGCCAAAAGCACCATTTGCATGCATGTCGTGTGGTTTTGCAGAAAACTGCGTCCGCGTCTACCAAACGATGCATGTGCATGCTTATAACGCGTTTTGGCACAAATCCATGTGCGGGTGCTAAAAAGAGCAGCATCGGCATGCTTTTCACGTCGTTTGGTAGAAATCCACGTGCGCGTTCTGCCAAAAGCACCATTTGCATGCATATCGTGTGGTTTTGCAGAAAACTGCGTCCGCGTCTGCCAAAAGATGCATGTGCATGCTTAAAACGCGTTTTGGCACAAATCCATGTGCGGGTGCTAAAAAGAGCAGCATCGGCATGCTTTTCACGTCGTTTGGTAGAAATCCACGTGCGCGTTCTGCCAAAAGCACCATTTGCATGCATATCGTGTGGTTTTGCAGAAAACTTCGTCCGCGTCTTCCAAATGATGCATGTGCATGCTTAAAACGTGTTTTGGCACAAATCCATGTGCGGGTGCTAAAAAGAGCAGCATCGGCATGCTTTTCACGTCGTTTGGTAGAAATCCACGTGCGCGTTCTGCCAAAAGCACCATTTGCATGCATATCGTGTGGTTTTGCAGAAAACTGCGTCCGCGTCTACCAAAAGATGCATGTGCATGCTTAAAACGCGTTTTGGCACAAATCCATGTGCGGGTGCTAAAAAGAGCAGCATCGGCATGCTTTTCACGTCGTTTGGTAGAAATCCACGTGCGCGTTCTGCCAAAAGCACCATTTGCATGCATATCGTGTGGTTTTGCAGAAAACTGCGTCCGCGTCTGCCAAAAGATGCATGTGCATGCTTAAAACGCGTTTTGGCACAAATCCATGTGCGGGTGCTAAAAAGAGCAGCATCGGCATGCTTTTCACGTCGTTTGGTAGAAATCCACGTGCGCGTTCTGCCAAAAGCACCATTTGCATGCATATCGTGTGGTTTTGCAGAAAACTGCGTCCGCGTCTACCAAATGATGCATGTGCATGCTTAAAACGCGTTTTGGCACAAATCCATGTGCGGGTGCTAAAAAGAGCAGCATCGGCATGCTTTTCACGTCGTTTGGTAGAAATCCACGTGCGCGTTCTGCCAAAAGCACCATTTGCATGCATATCGTGTGGTTTTGCAGAAAACTGCGTCCGCGTCTACCAAAAGATGCATGTGCATGCTTAAAACGCGTTTTGGCACAAATCCATGTGCGGGTGCTAAAAAGAGCAGCATCGGCATGCTTTTCACGTCGTTTGGTAGAAATCCACGTGCGCGTTCTGCCAAAAGCACCATTTGCATGCATATCGTGTGGTTTTGCAGAAAACTGCGTCCGCGTCTACCAAAAGATGCATGTGCATGCTCAAAACGCGTTTTGGCACAAATCCATGTGCGGGTGCTAAAAAGAGCAGCATCGGCATGCTTTTCACGTCGTTTGGTAGAAATCCACGTGCGCGTTCTGCCAAAAGCACCATTTGCATGCATATCGTTTGGTTTTGCAGAAAACTGCGTCCGCGTCTACCAAAAGATGCATGTGCATGCTTAAAACGCGTTTTGGCACAAATCCATGTGCGGGTGCTAAAAAGAGCAGCATCGGCATGCTTTTCACGTCGTTTGGTAGAAATCCACGTGCGCGTTCTGCCAAAAGCACCATTTGCATGCATATCGTGTGGTTTTGCAGAAAACTGCGTCCGCGTCTACCAAATGATGCATGTGCATGCTTAAAACGCGTTTTGGCACAAATCCATGTGCGGGTGCTAAAAAGAGCAGCATCGGCATGCTTTTCACGTCGTTTGGTAGAAATCCACGTGCGCGTTCTGCCAAAAGCACCATTTGCATGCATATTGTGTGGTTTTGCAGAAAACTGCGTCCGCGTCTACCAAAAGATGCATGTGCATGCTCAAAACGCGTTTTGGCACAAATCCATGTGCGGGTGCTAAAAAGAGCAGCATCGGCACGCTTTTCACGTCGTTTGGTAGAAATCCACGTGCGCGTTCTGCCAAAAGCACCATTTGCATGCATATCGTGTGGTTTTGCAGAAAACTGCGTCCGCGTCTACCAAAAGATGCATGTGCATGCTTAAAACGCCTTTTGGCACAAATCCATGTGCGGGTGCTAAAAAGAGCAGCATCGGCATGCTTTTCACGTCGTTTGGTAGAAATCCACGTGCGCGTTCTGCCAAAAGCACCATTTGCATGCATATCGTGTGGTTTTGCAGAAAACTGCGTCCGCGTCTACCAAATGATGCATGTGCATGCTTAAAACGCGTTTTGGCACAAATCCATGTGCGGGTGCTAAAAAGAGCAGCATCGGCATGCTTTTCACGTCGTTTGGTAGAAATCCACGTGCGCGTTCTGCCAAAAGCACCATTTGCATGCATATCGTGTGGTTTTGCAGAAAACTGCGTCCGCGTCTACCAAAAGATGCATGTGCATGCTCAAAACGCGTTTTGGCACAAATCCATGTGCGGGTGCTAAAAAGAGCAGCATCGGCACGCTTTTCACGTCGTTTGGGAGAAATCCACGTGCGCGTTCTGCCAAAAGCACCATTTGCATGCATATCGTGTGGTTTTGCAGAAAACTGCGTCCGCGTCTACCAAAACATGCATGTGCATGCTTAAAACGCGTTTTGGCACAAATCCATGTGCGGGTGCTAAAAAGAGCAGCATCGGCATGCTTTTCACGTGGTTTGGTAGAAATCCACGTGCGCGTTCTGCCAAAAGCACCATTTGCATGCATATCGTGTGGTTTTGCAGAAAACTGCGTCCGCGTCTACCAAAAGATGCATGTGCATGCTTAAAACGCGTTTTGGCACAAATCCATGTGCGGGTGCTAAAAAGAGCAGCATCGGCATGCTTTTCACGTCGTTTGGTAGAAATCCACGTGCGCGTTCTGCCAAAAGCACCATTTGCATGCATATCGTGTGGTTTTGCAGAAAACTGCGTCCGCGTCTACCAAATGATGCATGTGCATGCTTAAAACGCGTTTTGGCACAAATCCATGTGCGGGTGCTAAAAAGAGCAGCATCGGCATGCTTTTCACGTCGTTTGGTAGAAATCCACGTGCGCGTTCTGCCAAAAGCACCATTTGCATGCATATCGTGTGGTTTTGCAGAAAACTGCGTCCGCGTCTACCAAAAGATGCATGTGCATGCTTAAAACGCGTTTTGGCACAAATCCATGTGCGGGTGCTAAAAAGAGCAGCATCGGCATGCTTTTCACGTCGTTTGGTAGAAATCCACGTGCGCGTTCTGCCAAAAGCACCATTTGCATGCATATCGTGTGGTTTTGCAGAAAACTGCGTCCGCGTCTACCAAAAGATGCATGTGCATGCTCAAAACGCGTTTTGGCACAAATCCATGTGCGGGTGCTAAAAAGAGCAGCATCGGCATGCTTTTCGCGTCGTTTGGTAGAAATCCACGTGCGCGTTCTGCCAAAAGCACCATTTGCATGCATATCGTGTGGTTTTGCAGAAAACTGCGTCCGCGTCTATCAAAAGATGCATGTGTATGCTTAAAACGCGTTTTGGCACAAATCCATGTGCGGGTGCTAAAAAGAGCAGCATCGGCAAGCTTTTCACGTCGTTTGGTAGAAATCCACGTGCGGGTTCTGCCAAAAGCACCATTTGCATGCATATCGTGTGGTTTTGCAGAAAACTGCGTCCGCGTCTACCAAATGATGCATGTACATGCTTAAAACGCGTTTTGGCACAAATCCATGTGCGGGTGCTAAAAAGAGCAGCATCGGCATGCTTTTCACGTCGTTTGGTAGAAATCCACGTGCGCGTTCTGCCAAAAGCACCATTTGCATGCATATCGTGTGGTTTTGCAGAAAACTGCGTCCGCGTCTACCAAAAGATGCATGTGCATGCTTAAAACGCGTTTTGGCACAAATCCATGTGCGGGTGCTAAAAAGAGCAGCATCGGCATGCTTTTCACGTCGTTTGGTAGAAATCCACGTGCGCGTTCTGCCAAAAGCACCATTTGCATGCATATCGTGTGGTTTTGCAGAAAACTGCGTCCGCGTCTACCAAATGATGCATGTGCATGCTTAAAACGCGTTTTGGCACAAATCCATGTGCGGGTGCTAAAAAGAGCAGCATCGGCATGCTTTTCACGTCGTTTGGTAGAAATCCACGTGCGCGTTCTGCCAAAAGCACCATTTGCATGCATATCCTGCGGTTTTGCAGAAAACTGCGTCCGCGTCTACCAAAAGATGCATGTGCATGCTTAAAACGCGTTTTGGCACAAATCCATGTGCGGGTGCTAAAAAGAGCAGCATCGGCATGCTTTTCACGTCGTTTGGTAGAAATCCACGTTTCGCGTCCTGCCAAAAGCACCATTTGCATGCATATCGTGTGGTTTTGCAGAAAACTGCGTCCGCGTCTACCAAAAGATGCATGTGCATGCTTAAAACGCGTTTTGGCACAAATCCATGTGCGGGTGCTAAAAATAGCAGCATCGGCATGCTTTTCACGTCGTTTGGTAGAAATCCACGTGAGCGTTCGGCCAAAAGCACCATTTGCATGCATATCGTGTAGTTTTGCAGAAAACTGCGTCCGCGTCTACCAAAAGATGCATGTGCATGCTTAAAACGCGTTTTGGCACAAATCCATGTGCGGGTGCTAAAAAGAGCAGCATCGGCATGCTTTTCACGTCGTTTGGTAGAAATCCACGTGCGAGTTCTGCCAAAAGCACCATTTGCATGCAGATCGTGTGGTTTTGCAGAAAATTGCGTCCGCGTCTACCAAAGGATGCATGTGCATGCTTAAAACGCGTTTTGGCACAAATCCATGTGCGGGTGCTAAAAAGAGCAGCATCGGCATGCTTTTCACGTCGTTTGGTAGAAATCCACTTTTCGCGTCCTGCCAAAAGCACGATTTGCATGCATATCGTGTGGTTTTGCAGAAAATTGCGTCCGCGTCTACCAAAAGATGCATGTGCATGCTTAAAACGCGTTTTGGCACAAATCCATGTGCGGGTGCTAAAAAGAGCAGCATCGGCATGCTTTTCACGTCGTTTGGTAGAAATCGACGTGCGCGTTCGGCCAAAAGCACCATTTGCATGCATATCGTGTGGTTTTGCAGAAAACTGCGTCCGCGTCTACCAAAAGATGCATGTGCATGCTTAAAACGCGTTTTGGCACAAATCCATGTGCGGGTGCTAAAAAGAGCAGCATCGGCATGCTTTTCACGTGGTTTGGTAGAACTCCACGTGCGCGTTCTGCCAAAAGCACCATTTGCATGCATATCGTGTGGTTTTGCAGAAAACTGCGTCCGCGTCTACCAAAAGATGCATGTGCATGCTTAAAACGCGTTTTGGCACAAATCCATGTGCGGGTGCTAAAAAGAGCAGCATCGGCATGATTTTCACGTCGTTTGGTAGAAATCCACGTGCGCGTTCTGCCAAAAGCACCATTTGCATGCATGTCGTGTGGTTTTGCAGAAAACTGCGTCCGCGTCTACCAAAAGATGCATGTGCATGCTTAAAACGCGTTTTGGCACAAATCCATGTGCGGGTGCTAAAAAGAGCAGCATCGGCATGCTTTTCACGTCGTTCGGTAGAAATCCACGTGCGCGTTCTGCCAAAAGCACCATTTGCATGCATATCGTGTGGTTTTGCAGAAAACTGCGTCCGCGTCTGCCAAAAGATGCATGTGCATGCTTAAAATGCGTTTTGGCACAAATCCATGTGCGGGTGCTAAAAAGAGCAGCATCGGCATGCTTTTCACGTCGCTTGGTAGAAATCCACGTGCGCGTTCTGCCAAAAGCACCATTTTCATGCATATCGTGTGGTTTTGCAGAAAACTGCGTCCGCGTCTACCAAAAGATGCATGTGCATGCTTAAAACGCGTTTTGGCACAAATCCATGTGCGGGTGCTAAAAAGAGCAGCATCGGCATGCTTTTCACGTCGTTTGGTAGAAATCCACGTGCGCGTTCTGCCAAAAGCACCATTTGCATGCATATCGTGTGGTTTTGCAGAAAACTGCGTCCGCGTCTACCAAATGATGCATGTGCATGCTTAAAATGCGTTTTGGCACAAATCCATGTGCGGGTGCTAAAAAGAGCAGCATCGGCATGCTTTTCACGTCGTTTGGTAGAAATCCACGTGCGCGTTCTGCCAAAAGCACCATTTGCATGCATATCGTGTGGTTCTGCAGAAAACTGCGTCCGCGTCTACCAAAAGATGCATGTGCATGCTTAAAACGCGTTTTGGCACAAATCCATGTGCGGGTGCTAAAAAGAGCAGCATCGGCATGCTTTTCACGTCGTTTGGTAGAAATCCACGTGCGCATTCTGCCAAAGCACCATTTGCATGCATATCGTGTGGTTTTGCAGAAAAGTGCGTCCGCGTCTACCAAAAGATGCATGTGCATGTTTAAAACGCGTTTTGGCACAAATTCATGTGCGGGTGCTAAAAAGAGCAGCATCGGCATGCTTTTCACGTCGTTTGGTAGAAATCCACGTGCGCGTTCTGCCAAAAGCACCATTTGCATGCATATCGTGTGGTTTTGCAGAAAACTGCGTCCGCGTCTACCAAATGATGCATGTGCATGCTTAAAACGCGTTTTGGCACAAATCCATGTGCGGGTGCTAAAAAGAGCAGCATCGGCATGCTTTTCACGTCGTTTGGTAGAAATCCACGTGCGCGTTCTGCCAAAAGCACCATTTGCATGCATATCCTGCGGTTTTGCAGAAAACTGCGTCCGCGTCTACCAAAAGATGCATGTGCATGCTTAAAACGCGTTTTGGCACAAATCCATGTGCGGGTGCTAAAAAGAGCAGCATCGGCATGCTTTTCACGTCGTTTGGTAGAAATCCACGTTTCGCGTCCTGCCAAAAGCACCATTTGCATGCATATCGTGTGGTTTTGCAGAAAACTGCGTCCGCGTCTACCAAAAGATGCATGTGCATGCTTAAAACGCGTTTTGGCACAAATCCATGTGCGGGTGCTAAAAATAGCAGCATCGGCATGCTTTTCACGTCGTTTGGTAGAAATCCACGTGAGCGTTCGGCCAAAAGCACCATTTGCATGCATATCGTGTAGTTTTGCAGAAAACTGCGTCCGCGTCTACCAAAAGATGCATGTGCATGCTTAAAACGCGTTTTGGCACAAATCCATGTGCGGGTGCTAAAAAGAGCAGCATCGGCATGCTTTTCACGTCGTTTGGTAGAAATCCACGTGCGAGTTCTGCCAAAAGCACCATTTGCATGCAGATCGTGTGGTTTTGCAGAAAATTGCGTCCGCGTCTACCAAAGGATGCATGTGCATGCTTAAAACGCGTTTTGGCACAAATCCATGTGCGGGTGCTAAAAAGAGCAGCATCGGCATGCTTTTCACGTCGTTTGGTAGAAATCCACTTTTCGCGTCCTGCCAAAAGCACGATTTGCATGCATATCGTGTGGTTTTGCAGAAAATTGCGTCCGCGTCTACCAAAAGATGCATGTGCATGCTTAAAACGCGTTTTGGCACAAATCCATGTGCGGGTGCTAAAAAGAGCAGCATCGGCATGCTTTTCACGTCGTTTGGTAGAAATCGACGTGCGCGTTCGGCCAAAAGCACCATTTGCATGCATATCGTGTGGTTTTGCAGAAAACTGCGTCCGCGTCTACCAAAAGATGCATGTGCATGCTTAAAACGCGTTTTGGCACAAATCCATGTGCGGGTGCTAAAAAGAGCAGCATCGGCATGCTTTTCACGTGGTTTGGTAGAACTCCACGTGCGCGTTCTGCCAAAAGCACCATTTGCATGCATATCGTGTGGTTTTGCAGAAAACTGCGTCCGCGTCTACCAAAAGATGCATGTGCATGCTTAAAACGCGTTTTGGCACAAATCCATGTGCGGGTGCTAAAAAGAGCAGCATCGGCATGATTTTCACGTCGTTTGGTAGAAATCCACGTGCGCGTTCTGCCAAAAGCACCATTTGCATGCATGTCGTGTGGTTTTGCAGAAAACTGCGTCCGCGTCTACCAAAAGATGCATGTGCATGCTTAAAACGCGTTTTGGCACAAATCCATGTGCGGGTGCTAAAAAGAGCAGCATCGGCATGCTTTTCACGTCGTTCGGTAGAAATCCACGTGCGCGTTCTGCCAAAAGCACCATTTGCATGCATATCGTGTGGTTTTGCAGAAAACTGCGTCCGCGTCTGCCAAAAGATGCATGTGCATGCTTAAAATGCGTTTTGGCACAAATCCATGTGCGGGTGCTAAAAAGAGCAGCATCGGCATGCTTTTCACGTCGCTTGGTAGAAATCCACGTGCGCGTTCTGCCAAAAGCACCATTTTCATGCATATCGTGTGGTTTTGCAGAAAACTGCGTCCGCGTCTACCAAAAGATGCATGTGCATGCTTAAAACGCGTTTTGGCACAAATCCATGTGCGGGTGCTAAAAAGAGCAGCATCGGCATGCTTTTCACGTCGTTTGGTAGAAATCCACGTGCGCGTTCTGCCAAAAGCACCATTTGCATGCATATCGTGTGGTTTTGCAGAAAACTGCGTCCGCGTCTACCAAATGATGCATGTGCATGCTTAAAATGCGTTTTGGCACAAATCCATGTGCGGGTGCTAAAAAGAGCAGCATCGGCATGCTTTTCACGTCGTTTGGTAGAAATCCACGTGCGCGTTCTGCCAAAAGCACCATTTGCATGCATATCGTGTGGTTCTGCAGAAAACTGCGTCCGCGTCTACCAAAAGATGCATGTGCATGCTTAAAACGCGTTTTGGCCAAATCCATGTGCGGGTGCTAAAAAGAGCAGCATCGGCATGCTTTTCACGTCGTTTGGTAGAAATCCACGTGGGCGTTCTGCCAAAAGCACCATTTGCATGCATATCGTGTGGTTTTGCAGAAAACTGCGTCCGCGTCTACCAAAAGATGCATGTACGTGCTTAAAACGCGTTTTGGCACAAATCCATGTGCGGGTGCTAAAAAGAGCAGCATCGGCATGCTTTTCACGTCGTTTGGTAGAAATCCACGTGCGCGTTCTGCCAAAAGCACCATTTGCATGCATATCGTGTGGTTTTGCAGAAAACTACATCCGCGTCTTCCAAATGATGCATGTGCATGCTTAAAACGCGTTTTGGCACAAATCCATGTGCGGGTGCTAAAAAGAGCAGCATCGGCATGCTTTTCACGTCGTTTGGTAGAAATGCACGTGCGCGTTCTGCCAAAAGCACCATTTGCATGCATATCGTGTGGTTTTGCAGAAAACTGCGTCCGCGTCTACCAAAAGATGCATGTGCATGCTTAAAACGCGTTTTGGCACAAATCCATGTGCGGGTGCTAAGAAGAGCAGCATCGGCATGCTTTTCACGTCATTTGGTAGAAATCCACGTGCGCGTTCTGCCAAAAGCACCATTTGCATGCATATCGTGTGGTTTTGCAGAAAACTGCGTCCGCGTCTATCAAAAGATGCATGTGCATGCTTAAAACGCGTTTTGGCACAAATCCATGTGCGGGTGCTAAAAAGAGCAGCATCGGCATGCTTTTCATGTCGTTTGATAGAAATCCACGTGCGCGTTCTGCCAAAAGCACCATTTGCATGCATATCGTGTGGTTTTGCAGAAAACTGCGTCCGCGTCTACCAAAAGATGCATGTGCATGCTTAAAACGAGTTTTGGCACAAATCCATGTGCGGGTGCTATAAAGAGCAGCATCGGCATGCTTTTCACGTCGTTTGGTAGAAATCCACGTGCGCGTTCTGCCAAAAGCACCATTTGCATGCATATCGTGTGGTTTTGCAGAAAACTGCGTCCGCGTCTACCAAAAGATGCATGTGCATGCTTAAAACGCGTTTCGGCACAAATCCATGTGCGGGTGCTATAAAGAGCAGCATCGGCATGCTTTTCACGTCGTTTGGTAGAAATCCACGTGCGCGTTCTGCCAAAAGCACCATTTGCATGCATATCGTGTGGTTTTGCAGAAAACTGCGTCCGCGTCTACCAAAAGATGCATGTGCATGCTTAAAACGCGTTTTGGCACAAATCCATGTGCGGGTGCTAAAAAGAGCAGCATCGGCATGCTTTTCACGTCGTTTGGTAGAAATCCACGTGCGCGTTCTGCCAAAAGCACCATTTGCATGCATATCGTGTGGTTTTGCAGAAAACTGCGTCCGCGTCTACCAAAAGATGCATGTGCATGCTTAAAACGCGTTTTGGCACAAATCCATGTGCGGGTGCTAAAAAGAGCAGCATCGGCATGCTTTTCACGTCGTTTGGTAGAAATCCACGTGCGCATTCTGCCAAAAGCACCATTTGCATGCATATCGTGTGGTTTTGCAGAAAACTGCGTCCGCGTCTACCAAAAGATGCATGTGCATGTTTAAAACGCGTTTTGGCACAAATCCATGTGCGGGTGCTAAAAAGAGCAGCATCGGCATGCTTTTCACGTCGTTTGGTAGAAATCCACGTGGGCGTTCTGCCAAAAGCACCATTTGCATGCATATCGTGTGGTTTTGCAGAAAACTGCGTCCGCGTCTACCAAAAGATGCATGTACGTGCTTAAAACGCGTTTTGGCACAAATCCATGTGCGGGTGCTAAAAAGAGCAGCATCGGCATGCTTTTCACGTCGTTTGGTAGAAATCCACGTGCGCGTTCTGCCAAAACCACCATTTGCATGCATATCCTGCGGTTTTGCAGAAAACTGCGTCCGCGTCTACCAAAAGATGCATGTGCATGCTTAAAACGCGTTTTGGCACAAATCCATGTGCGGGTGCTAAAAAGAGCAGCATCGGCATGCTTTTCACGTCGTTTGGTAGAAATCCACGTTTCGCGTCCTGCCAAAAGCACCATTTGCATGCATATCGTGTGGTTTTGCAGAAAACTGCGTCCGCGTCTACCAAAAGATGCATGTGCATGCTTAAAACGCGTTTTGGCACAAATCCATGTGCGGGTGCTAAAAAGAGCAGCATCGGCATGCTTTTCACGTCGTTTGGTAGAAATCCACGTGCGCGTTCGGCCAAAAGCACCATTTGCTTGCATATCGTGTGGTTTTGCAGAAAACTGCGTCCGCGTCTACCAAAAGATGCATGTGCATGCTTAAAACGCGTTTTGGCACAAATCCATGTGCGGGTGCTAAAAAGAGCAGCATCGGCATCCTTTTCACGTCGTTTGGTAGAAATCCACGTGCGCATTCGGCCAAAAGCACCATTTGCATGCATATCGCGTGGTTTTGCAGAAAACTGCGTCCGCGTCTACCAAAAGATGCATGTGCATGCTTAAAACGCGTTTTGGCACAAATCCATGTGCGGGTGCTAAAAAGAGCAGTATCGGCATGCTTTTCACGTCGTTTGGTAGAAATCCACGTGCGCGTTCTGCCAAAAGCACCATTTGCATGCATATCGTGTGGTTTTGCAGAAAACTGCGTCCGCGTGTACCAAAAGATGCATGTGCATGCTTAAAACGCGTTTTGGCACAAATCCATGTGCGGCTGCTAAAAAAAGCAGCATCGGCATGCTTTTCACGTCGTTTGGTAGAAATCCACGTGCGCGTTCTGCCAAAAGCACCATTTGCATGCATATCGTGTTGTTTTGCAGAAAACTGCGTCCGCGTCTACCAAAAGATGCATGTGCATGCTTAAAACGCGTTTTGGCACAAATTCATGTGCGGGTGCTAAAAAGAGCAGCACCGGCATGCTTTTCACGTCGTTTCGTAGAAATCCACGCGCGCGTTCTGCCAAAAGCACCATTTGCATGCATATCGTGTGGTTTTGCAGAAAACTGCGTCCGCGTCTACCAAAAGATGCATGTGCATGCTTAAAACGCGTTTTGGCACAAATCCATGAGCGCGTGCTAAAAAGAGCAGCATCGGCATGCTTTTCACGTCGTTTGGTAGAAATCCACGTTTCACGTTCTGCCAAAGGCACCATTTGCATGCATATCGTGTGGTTTTGCAGAAAACTGCGTCCGCGTCTACCAAAAGATGCATGTGCATGCTTAAAACGCGTTTTGGCACAAATCCATGTGCGGGTGCTAAAAAGAGCAGCATCGGCATGCTTTTCACGTCGTTTGGTAGAAATCCACGTGCGCGTTCTGCCAAAAGCGCCATTTGCATGCACATCGTGTGGTTTTGCAGAAAACTGCGTCCGCGTCCACCAAAAGATGCATGTGCATGCTTAAAACGCGTTTTGGCACAAATCCATGTGCGGGTGCTAAAAAGAGCAGCATCGGCATGCTTTTCACGTCGTTTGGTAGAAATCCACGTGCGCGTTCTGCCAAAAGCACCATTTGCATGCATATCGTGTGGTTTTGCAGAAAACTGCGTCCGCGTCTACCAAAAGATGCATGTGCATGCTTAAAACGCGTTTTGGCACAAATCCATGTGCGGGTGCTAAAAAGAGCAGCATCGGCATGCTTTTCACGTCGTTGGTAGAAATCCACGTGCGCGTTCTGCCAAAAGCACCATTTGCATGCATATCGTGTGGTTTTGCAGAAAACTGCATCCGCGTCTACCAAATGATGCATGTGCATGCTTAAAACGCGTTTTGGCACAAATCCATGTGCGGGTGCTAAAAAGAGCAGCATCGGCATGCTTTTCACGTCGTTTGGTAGAAATCCACGTGCGCGTTCTGCCAAAAGCACCATTTGCATGCATATCGTGTGGTTTGGAGAAAACTACGTCCGCGTCTACCAAAAGATGCATGTGCATGCTTAAAACGCGTTTTGGCACAAATCCATGTGCGGGTGCTAAAAAGAGCAGCATCGACATGCTTTTCACGTCGTTTGGTAGAAATCCACGTGCGCGTTCTGCCAAAAGCACGATTTGCATGCATATCGTGTGGTTTTGCAGAAAACTGCGTCCGCGTCTATCAAAAGATGCATGTGCATGCTTAATACGCGTTTTGGCACAAATCGATGTGCGGGTGCTAAAAAGAGCAGCATCAGCATGCTTTTCACGTCGTTTGGTAGAAATCCACGTGCGCGTTCTGCCAAAAGCACCATTTGCATGCATATCGTGTGGTTTTGCAGAAAACTGCGTCCGCGTCTACCAAATGATGCATGTGCATGCTTAAAACGTGTTTGGCACAAATCCATGTGCGGGTGCTAAAAAGAGCAGCATCGGCATGCTTTTCACGTCGTTTGGTAGAAATCCACGTGCGCGTTCTGCCAAAAGCACCATTTGCATGCATATCGTGCGGTTTTGCAGAAAACTGCGTCCGCGTCTACCAAAAGATGCATGTGCATGCTTAAAACGCGTTTTGGCACAAATCCATGTGCGGGTGCTAAAAAGAGCAGCATCGGCATCCTTTTCACGTCGTTTGGTAGAAATCCACGTGCGCGTTCTGCCAAAAGCACCATTTGCATGCATATCGTGTGTTTTTGCAGAAAACTGCGTCCGCGTCTACCAAAAGATGCATGTGCATGCTTAAAACGCGTTTTGGCACAAATCCATGTGCGGGTGCTAAAAAGAGCAGCATCGGCATGCTTTTCACGTCGTTTGGTAGAAATCCACGTGCGCGTTCTGCCAAAAGCACCATTTGCATGCATATCGTGTGGTTTTGCAGAAAACTGCGTCCGCGTCTACCAAAAGATGCATGTGCATGCTCAAAACGCGTTTTGGCACAAATCCATGTGCGGGTGCTAAAAAGAGCAGCATCGGCATGCTTTTCACGTCGTTTGGTAGAAATCCACGTGCGCGTTCTGCCAAAAGCACCATTTGCATGCATATCGTGTGGTTTTGCAGAAAACTGCATCCGCGTCTACCAAATGATGCATGTGCATGCTTAAAACGCGTTTTGGCACAAATCCATGTGCGGGTGCTAAAAAGAGCAGCATCGGCATGCTTTTCACGTCGTTTGGTAGAAATGCACGTGCGCGTTCTGCCAAAAGCACCATTTGCATGCATATCGTGTGGTTTTGCAGAAAACTGCGTCCGCGTCTACGAAAAGATGCATGTGCATGCTTAAAACGCGTTTTGGCACAAATCCATGTGCGGGTGCTAAAAAGAGCAGCATCGGCATGCTTTTCACGTCATTTGGTAGAAATCCACGTGCGCGTTCTACCAAAAGCACCATTTGCATGCGTATCGTGTGGTTTTGCAGAAAACTGCGTCCGCGTCTATCAAAAGATGCATGTGCATGCTTAAAACGCGTTTTGGCACAAATCCATGTGCGGGTGCTAAAAAGAGCAGCATCGGCATGCTTTTCATGTCGTTTGGTAGAAATCCACGTGCGCGTTCTGCCAAAAGCACCATTTGCATGCATATCGTGTGGTTTTGCAGAAAACTGCGTCCGCGTCTACCAAAAGATGCATGTGCATGCTTAAAACGCGTTTTGGCACAAATCCATGTGCGGGTGCTAAAAAGAGCAGCATCGGCATGCTTTTCACGTCGTTTGGTAGAAATCCACGTGCGCGTTCTGCCAAAAGCACCATTTGCATGCATATCGTGTGGTTTGGAGAAAACTACGTCCGCGTCTACCAAAAGATGCATGTGCATGCTTAAAACGCGTTTTGGCACAAATCCATGTGCGGGTGCTAAAAAGAGCAGCATCGACATGCTTTTCACGTCGTTTGGTAGAAATCCACGTGCGCGTTCTGCCAAAAGCACCATTTGCATGCATATCGTGTGGTTTTGCAGAAAACTGCGTCCGCGTCTATCAAAAGATGCATGTGCATGCTTAAAACGCGTTTTGGCACAAATCGATGTGCGGGTGCTAAAAAGAGCAGCATCAGCATGCTTTTCACGTCGTTTGGTAGAAATCCACGTGCGCGTTCTGCCAAAAGCACCATTTGCATGCATATCGTGTGGTTTTGCAGAAAACTGCGTCCGCGTCTACCAAATGATGCATGTGCATGCTTAAAACGTGTTTGGCACAAATCCATGTGCGGGTGCTAAAAAGAGCAGCATCGGCATGCTTTTCACGTCGTTTGGTAGAAATCCACGTGCGCGTTCTGCCAAAAGCACCATTTGCATGCATATCGTGCGGTTTTGCAGAAAACTGCGTCCGCGTCTACCAAAAGATGCATGTGCATGCTTAAAACGCGTTTTGGCACAAATCCATGTGCGGGTGCTAAAAAGAGCAGCATCGGCATGCTTTTCACGTCGTTTGGTAGAAATCCACGTGCGCGTTCTGCCAAAAGCACCTTTTGCATGCATATCGTGTGTTTTTGCAGAAAACTGCGTCCGCGTCTACCAAAAGATGCATGTGCATGCTTAAAACGCGTTTTGGCACAAATCCATGTGCGGGTGCTAAAAAGAGCAGCATCGGCATGCTTTTCACGTCGTTTGGTAGAAATCCACGTGCGCGTTCTGCCAAAAGCACCATTTGCATGCATATCGTGTGGTTTTGCAGAAAACTGCGTCCGCGTCTACCAAAAGATGCATGTGCATGCTGAAAACGCGTTTTGGCACAAATCCATGTGCGGGTGCTAAAAAGAGCAGCATCGGCATGCTTTTCACGTCGTTTGGTAGAAATCCACGTGCGCGTTCTGCCAAAAGCACCATTTGCATGCATATCGTGTGGTTTTGCAGAAAACTGCATCCGCGTCTACCAAATGATGCATGTGCATGCTTAAAACGCGTTTTGGCACAAATCCATGTGCGGGTGCTAAAAAGAGCAGCATCGGCATGCTTTTCACGTCGTTTGGTAGAAATGCACGTGCGCGTTCTGCCAAAAGCACCATTTGCATGCATATCGTGTGGTTTTGCAGAAAACTGCGTCCGCGTCTACGAAAAGATGCATGTGCATGCTTAAAACGCGTTTTGGCACAAATCCATGTGCGGGTGCTAAAAAGAGCAGCATCGGCATGCTTTTCACGTCATTTGGTAGAAATCCACGTGCGCGTTCTGCCAAAAGCACCATTTGCATGCGTATCGTGTGGTTTTGCAGAAAACTGCGTCCGCGTCTATCAAAAGATGCATGTGCATGCTTAAAACGCGTTTTGGCACAAATCCATGTGCGGGTGCTAAAAAGAGCAGCATCGGCATGCTTTTCATGTCGTTTGGTAGAAATCCACGTGCGCGTTCTGCCAAAAGCACCATTTGCATGCATATCGTGTGGTTTTGCAGAAAACTGCGTCCGCGTCTACCAAAAGATGCATGTGCATGCTTAAAACGAGTTTTGGCACAAATCCATGTGCGGGTGCTATAAAGAGCAGCATCGGCATGCTTTTCACGTCGTTTGGTAGAAATCCACGTGCGCGTTCTGCCAAAAGCACCATTTGCATGCATATCGTGTGGTTTTGCAGAAAACTGCGTCCGCGTCTACCAAAAGATGCATGTGCATGCTTAAAACGCGTTTTGGCACAAATCCATGTGCGGGTGCTAAAAAGAGCAGCATCGGCATGCTTTTCACGTCGTTTGGTAGAAATCCACGTGCGCGTTCTGCCAAAAGCACCATTTGCATGCATATCGTGTGGTTTTGCAGAAAACTGCGTCCGCGTCTATCAAAAGATGCATGTGCATGCTTAAAACGCGTTTTGGCACAAATCCATGTGCGGGTGCTAAAAAGAGCAGCATCGGCATGCTTTTCATGTCGTTTGGTAGAAATCCACGTGCGCGTTCTGCCAAAAGCACCATTTGCATGCATATCGTGTGGTTTTGCAGAAAACTGCGTCCGCGTCTACCAAAAGATGCATGTGCGTGCTTAAACGCGTTTTGGCACAAATCCATGTGCGGGTGCTAAAAAGAGCAGCATCGGCATGCTTTTCACGTCGTTTGGTAGAAATCCACGTGCGCGTTCTGCCAAAAGCACCATTTGCATGCATATCGTGTGGTTTGGAGAAAACTACGTCCGCGTCTACCAAAAGATGCATGTGCATGCTTAAAACGCGTTTTGGCACAAATCCATGTGCGGGTGCTAAAAAGAGCAGCATCGACATGCTTTTCACGTCGTTTGGTAGAAATCCACGTGCGCGTTCTGCCAAAAGCACCATTTGCATGCATATCGTGTGGTTTTGCAGAAAACTGCGTCCGCGTCTACCAAAAGATGCATGTGCATGCTTAAAACGAGTTTTGGCACAAATCCATGTGCGGGTGCTATAAAGAGCAGCATCGGCATGCTTTTCACGTCGTTTGGTAGAAATCCACGTGCGCGTTCTGCCAAAAGCACCATTTGCATGCATATCGTGTGGTTTTGCAGAAAACTGCGTCCGCGTCTACCAAAAGATGCATGTGCATGCTTAAAACGCGTTTTGGCACAAATCCATGTGCGGGTGCTATAAAGAGCAGCATCGGCATGCTTTTCACGTCGTTTGGTAGAAATCCACGTGCGCGTTCTGCCAAAAGCACCATTTGCATGCATATCGTGTGGTTTTGCAGAAAACTGCGTCCGCGTCTAACAAAAGATGCATGTGCATGCTTAAAACGCGTTTTGGCACAAATCCATGTGCGGGTGCTAAAAAGAGCAGCATCGGCATGCTTTTCACGTCGTTTGGTAGAAATCCACGTGCGCGTTCTGCCAAAAGCACCATTTGCATGCATATCGTGTGGTTTTGCAGAAAACTGCGTCCGCGTCTACCAAAAGATGCATGTGCATGCTTAAAACGCGTTTTGGCACAAATCCGTGTGCGGGTGCTAAAAAGAGCAGCATCGGCATGCTTTTCACGTCGTTTGGTAGAAATCCACGTGCGCATTCTGCCAAAAGCACCATTTGCATGCATATCGTGTGGTTTTGCAGAAAACTGCGTCCGCGTCTACCAAAAGATGCATGTGCATGTTCAAAACGCGTTTTGGCACAAATCCATGTGCGGGTGCTAAAAAGAGCAGCATCGGCATGCTTTTCACGTCGTTTGGTAGAAATCCACGTGTGCGTTCTGCCAAAAGCACCATTTGCATGCATATCGTGTGGTTTTGCAGAAAACTGCGTCCGCGTCTACCAAAAGATGCATGTACGTGCTTAAAACGCGTTTTGGCACAAATCCATGTGCGGGTGCTAAAAAGAGCAGCATCGGCATGCTTTTCACGTCGTTTGGTAGAAATCCACGTGCGCGTTCTGCCAAACCACCATTTGCATGCATATCCTGCGGTTTTGCAGAAAACTGCGTCCGCGTGTACCAAAAGATGCATGTGCATGCTTAAAACGCGTTTTGGCACAAATCCATGTGCGGGTGCCAAAAAGAGCAGCATCGGCATGCTTTTCACGTCGTTTGGTAGAAATCCACGTTTCGCGTCCTGCCAAAAGCACCATTTGCATGCATATCGTGTGGTTTTGCAGAAAACTGCGTCCGCGTCTACCAAAAGATGCATGTGCATGCTTAAAACGCGTTTTGGCACAAATCCATGTGCGGGTGCTAAAAAGAGCAGCATCGGCATGCTTTTCACGTCGTTTGGTAGAAATCCACGTGCGCGTTCGGCCAAAAGCACCATTTGCTTGCATATCGTGTGGTTTTGCAGAAAACTGCGTCCGCGTCTACCAAAAGATGCATGTGCATGCTTAAAACGCGTTTTGGCACAAATCCATGTGCGGCTGCTAAAAAAAGCAGCATCGGCATGCTTTTCACGTCGTTTGGTAGAAATCCACGTGCGCGTTCTGCCAAAAGCACCATTTGCATGCATATCGTGTTGTTTTGCAGAAAACTGCGTCCGCGTCTACCAAAAGATGCATGTGCATGCTTAAAACGCGTTTTGGCACAAATTCATGTGCGGGTGCTAAAAAGAGCAGCACCGGCATGCTTTTCACGTCGTTTCGTAGAAATCCACGCGCGCGTTCTGCCAAAAGCACCATTTGCATGCATATCGTGTGGTTTTGCAGAAAACTGCGTCCGCGTCTACCAAAAGATGCATGTGCATGCTTAAAACGCGTTTTGGCACAAATCCATGAGCGCGTGCTAAAAAGAGCAGCATCGGCATGCTTTTCACGTCGTTTGGTAGAAATCCACGTTTCACGTTCTGCCAAAGGCACCATTTGCATGCATATCGTGTGGTTTTGCAGAAAACTGCGTCCGCGTCTACCAAAAGATGCATGTGCATGCTTAAAACGCGTTTTGGCACAAATCCATGTGCGGGTGCTAAAAAGAGCAGCATCGGCATGCTTTTCACGTCGTTTGGTAGAAATCCACGTGCGCGTTCTGCCAAAAGCGCCATTTGCATGCACATCGTGTGGTTTTGCAGAAAACTGCGTCCGCGTCCACCAAAAGATGCATGTGCATGCTTAAAACGCGTTTTGGCACAAATCCATGTGCGGGTGCTAAAAAGAGCAGCATCGGCATGCTTTTCACGTCGTTTGGTAGAAATCCACGTGCGCGTTCTGCCAAAAGCACCATTTGCATGCATATCGTGTGGTTTTGCAGAAAACTGCGTCCGCGTCTACCAAAAGATGCATGTGCATGCTTAAAACGCGTTTTGGCACAAATCCATGTGCGGGTGCTAAAAAGAGCAGCATCGGCATGCTTTTCACGTCGTTTGGTAGAAATCCACGTGCGCGTTCTGCCAAAAGCACCATTTGCATGCATATCGTGTGGTTTTGCAGAAAACTGCATCCGCGTCTACCAAATGATGCATGTGCATGCTTAAAACGCGTTTTGGCACAAATCCATGTGCGGGTGCTAAAAAGAGCAGCATCGGCATGCTTTTCACGTCGTTTGGTAGAAATCCACGTGCGCGTTCTGCCAAAAGCACCATTTGCATGCATATCGTGTGGTTTGGAGAAAACTACGTCCGCGTCTACCAAAAGATGCATGTGCATGCTTAAAACGCGTTTTGGCACAAATCCATGTGCGGGTGCTAAAAAGAGCAGCATCGACATGCTTTTCACGTCGTTTGGTAGAAATCCACGTGCGCGTTCTGCCAAAAGCACGATTTGCATGCATATCGTGTGGTTTTGCAGAAAACTGCGTCCGCGTCTATCAAAAGATGCATGTGCATGCTTAATACGCGTTTTGGCACAAATCCATGTGCGGGTGCTAAAAAGAGCAGCATCGGCATGCTTTTCACGTCATTTGGTAGAAATCCACGTGCGCGTTCTACCAAAAGCACCATTTGCATGCGTATCGTGTGGTTTTGCAGAAAACTGCGTCCGCGTCTATCAAAAGATGCATGTGCATGCTTAAAACGCGTTTTGGCACAAATCCATGTGCGGGTGCTAAAAAGAGCAGCATCGGCATGCTTTTCATGTCGTTTGGTAGAAATCCACGTGCGCGTTCTGCCAAAAGCACCATTTGCATGCATATCGTGTGGTTTTGCAGAAAACTGCGTCCGCGTCTACCAAAAGATGCATGTGCATGCTTAAAACGCGTTTTGGCACAAATCCATGTGCGGGTGCTAAAAAGAGCAGCATCGGCATGCTTTTCACGTCGTTTGGTAGAAATCCACGTGCGCGTTCTGCCAAAAGCACCATTTGCATGCATATCGTGTGGTTTGGAGAAAACTACGTCCGCGTCTACCAAAAGATGCATGTGCATGCTTAAAACGCGTTTTGGCACAAATCCATGTGCGGGTGCTAAAAAGAGCAGCATCGACATGCTTTTCACGTCGTTTGGTAGAAATCCACGTGCGCGTTCTGCCAAAAGCACCATTTGCATGCATATCGTGTGGTTTTGCAGAAAACTGCGTCCGCGTCTATCAAAAGATGCATGTGCATGCTTAAAACGCGTTTTGGCACAAATCGATGTGCGGGTGCTAAAAAGAGCAGCATCAGCATGCTTTTCACGTCGTTTGGTAGAAATCCACGTGCGCGTTCTGCCAAAAGCACCATTTGCATGCATATCGTGTGGTTTTGCAGAAAACTGCGTCCGCGTCTACCAAATGATGCATGTGCATGCTTAAAACGTGTTTGGCACAAATCCATGTGCGGGTGCTAAAAAGAGCAGCATCGGCATGCTTTTCACGTCGTTTGGTAGAAATCCACGTGCGCGTTCTGCCAAAAGCACCATTTGCATGCATATCGTGCGGTTTTGCAGAAAACTGCGTCCGCGTCTACCAAAAGATGCATGTGCATGCTTAAAACGCGTTTTGGCACAAATCCATGTGCGGGTGCTAAAAAGAGCAGCATCGGCATGCTTTTCACGTCGTTTGGTAGAAATCCACGTGCGCGTTCTGCCAAAAGCACCTTTTGCATGCATATCGTGTGTTTTTGCAGAAAACTGCGTCCGCGTCTACCAAAAGATGCATGTGCATGCTTAAAACGCGTTTTGGCACAAATCCATGTGCGGGTGCTAAAAAGAGCAGCATCGGCATGCTTTTCACGTCGTTTGGTAGAAATCCACGTGCGCGTTCTGCCAAAAGCACCATTTGCATGCATATCGTGTGGTTTTGCAGAAAACTGCGTCCGCGTCTACCAAAAGATGCATGTGCATGCTGAAAACGCGTTTTGGCACAAATCCATGTGCGGGTGCTAAAAAGAGCAGCATCGGCATGCTTTTCACGTCGTTTGGTAGAAATCCACGTGCGCGTTCTGCCAAAAGCACCATTTGCATGCATATCGTGTGGTTTTGCAGAAAACTGCATCCGCGTCTACCAAATGATGCATGTGCATGCTTAAAACGCGTTTTGGCACAAATCCATGTGCGGGTGCTAAAAAGAGCAGCATCGGCATGCTTTTCACGTCGTTTGGTAGAAATGCACGTGCGCGTTCTGCCAAAAGCACCATTTGCATGCATATCAAGTGGTTTTGCAGAAAACTGCGTCCGCGTCTACGAAAAGATGCATGTGCATGCTTAAAACGCGTTTTGGCACAAATCCATGTGCGGGTGCTAAAAAGAGCAGCATCGGCATGCTTTTCACGTCATTTGGTAGAAATCCACGTGCGCGTTCTGCCAAAAGCACCATTTGCATGCGTATCGTGTGGTTTTGCAGAAAACTGCGTCCGCGTCTATCAAAAGATGCATGTGCATGCTTAAAACGCGTTTTGGCACAAATCCATGTGCGGGTGCTAAAAAGAGCAGCATCGGCATGCTTTTCATGTCGTTTGGTAGAAATCCACGTGCGCGTTCTGCCAAAAGCACCATTTGCATGCATATCGTGTGGTTTTGCAGAAAACTGCGTCCGCGTCTACCAAAAGATGCATGTGCATGCTTAAAACGAGTTTTGGCACAAATCCATGTGCGGGTGCTATAAAGAGCAGCATCGGCATGCTTTTCACGTCGTTTGGTAGAAATCCACGTGCGCGTTCTGCCAAAAGCACCATTTGCATGCATATCGTGTGGTTTTGCAGAAAACTGCGTCCGCGTCTACCAAAAGATGCATGTGCATGCTTAAAACGCGTTTTGGCACAAATCCATGTGCGGGTGCTAAAAAGAGCAGCATCAGCATGCTTTTCACGTCGTTTGGTAGAAATCCACGTGCGCGTTCTGCCAAAAGCACCATTTGCATGCATATCGTGTGGTTTTGCAGAAAACTGCGTCCGCGTCTATCAAAAGATGCATGTGCATGCTTAAAACGCGTTTTGGCACAAATCCATGTGCGGGTGCTAAAAAGAGCAGCATCGGCATGCTTTTCATGTCGTTTGGTAGAAATCCACGTGCGCGTTCTGCCAAAAGCACCATTTGCATGCATATCGTGTGGTTTTGCAGAAAACTGCGTCCGCGTCTACCAAAAGATGCATGTGCATGCTTAAAACGCGTTTTGGCACAAATCCATGTGCGGGTGCTAAAAAGAGCAGCATCGGCATGCTTTTCACGTCGTTTGGTAGAAATCCACGTGCGCGTTCTGCCAAAAGCACCATTTGCATGCATATCGTGTGGTTTGGAGAAAACTACGTCCGCGTCTACCAAAAGATGCATGTGCATGCTTAAAACGCGTTTTGGCACAAATCCATGTGCGGGTGCTAAAAAGAGCAGCATCGACATGCTTTTCACGTCGTTTGGTAGAAATCCACGTGCGCGTTCTGCCAAAAGCACCATTTGCATGCATATCGTGTGGTTTTGCAGAAAACTGCGTCCGCGTCTATCAAAAGATGCATGTGCATGCTTAAAACGCGTTTTGGCACAAATCGATGTGCGGGTGCTAAAAAGAGCAGCATCAGCATGCTTTTCACGTCGTTTGGTAGAAATCCACGTGCGCGTTCTGCCAAAAGCACCATTTGCATGCATATCGTGGGGTTTTGCAGAAAACTGCGTCCGCGTCTACCAAATGATGCATGTGCATGCTTAAAACGTGTTTGGCACAAATCCATGTGCGGGTGCTAAAAAGAGCAGCATCGGCATGCTTTTCACGTCGTTTGGTAGAAATCCACGTGCGCGTTCTGCCAAAAGCACCATTTGCATGCATATCGTGCGGTTTTGCAGAAAACTGCGTCCGCGTCTACCAAAAGATGCATGTGCATGCTTAAAACGCGTTTTGGCACAAATCCATGTGCGGGTGCTAAAAAGAGCAGCATCGGCATGCTTTTCACGTCGTTTGGTAGAAATCCACGTGCGCGTTCTGCCAAAAGCACCTTTTGCATGCATATCGTGTGTTTTTGCAGAAAACTGCGTCCGCGTCTACCAAAAGATGCATGTGCATGCTTAAAACGCGTTTTGGCACAAATCCATGTGCGGGTGCTAAAAAGAGCAGCATCGGCATGCTTTTCACGTCGTTTGGTAGAAATCCACGTGCGCGTTCTGCCAAAAGCACCATTTGCATGCATATCGTTTGGTTTTGCAGAAAACTGCGTCCGCGTCTACCAAAAGATGCATGTGCATGCTCAAAACGCGTTTTGGCACAAATCCATGTGCGGGTGCTAAAAAGAGCAGCATCGGCATGCTTTTCACGTCGTTTGGTAGAAATCCACGTGCGCGTTCTGCCAAAAGCACCATTTGCATGCATATCGTGTGGTTTTGCAGAAAACTGCATCCGCGTCTACCAAATGATGCATGTGCATGCTTAAAACGCGTTTTGGCACAAATCCATGTGCGGGTGCTAAAAAGAGCAGCATCGGCATGCTTTTCACGTCGTTTGGTAGAAATGCACGTGCGCGTTCTGCCAAAAGCACCATTTGCATGCATATCGTGTGGTTTTGCAGAAAACTGCGTCCGCGTCTACGAAAAGATGCATGTGCATGCTTAAAACGCGTTTTGGCACAAATCCATGTGCGGGTGCTAAAAAGAGCAGCATCGGCATGCTTTTCACGTCATTTGGTAGAAATCCACGTGCGCGTTCTGCCAAAAGCACCATTTGCATGCGTATCGTGTGGTTTTGCAGAAAACTGCGTCCGCGTCTATCAAAAGATGCATGTGCATGCTTAAAACGCGTTTTGGCACAAATCCATGTGCGGGTGCTAAAAAGAGCACATCGGCATGCTTTTCATGTCGTTTGGTAGAAATCCACGTGCGCGTTCTGCCAAAAGCACCATTTGCATGCATATCGTGTGGTTTTGCAGAAAACTGCGTCCGCGTCTACCAAAAGATGCATGTGCATGCTTAAAACGAGTTTTGGCACAAATCCATGTGCGGGTGCTATAAAGAGCAGCATCGGCATGCTTTTCACGTCGTTTGGTAGAAATCCACGTGCGCGTTCTGCCAAAAGCACCATTTGCATGCATATCGTGTGGTTTTGCAGAAAACTGCGTCCGCGTCTACCAAAAGATGCATGTGCATGCTTAAAACGCGTTTTGGCACAAATCCATGTGCGGGTGCTAAAAAGAGCAGCATCGGCATGCTTTTCACGTCGTTTGGTAGAAATCCACGTGCGCGTTCTGCCAAAAGCACCATTTGCATGCATATCGTGTGGTTTTGCAGAAAACTGCGTCCGCGTCTATCAAAAGATGCATGTGCATGCTTAAAACGCGTTTTGGCACAAATCGATGTGCGGGTGCTAAAAAGAGCAGCATCGGCGTGCTTTTCACGTCGTTTGGTAGAAATCCACGTGCGCGTTCTGCCAAAAGCACCATTTGCATGCATATCGTGTGGTTTTGCAGAAAACTGCGTCCGCGTCTACCAAATGATGCATGTGCATGCTTAAAACGCGTTTGGCACAAATCCATGTGCGGGTGCTAAAAAGAGCAGCATCGGCATGCTTTTCACGTCGTTTGGTAGAAATCCACGTGCGCGTTCTGCCAAAAGCACCATTTGCATGCATATCGTGTGGTTTTGCAGAAAACTGCGTCCGCGTCTACCAAAAGATGCATGTGCATGCTTAAAACGCGTTTTGGCACAAATCCATGTGCGGGTGCTAAAAAGAGCAGCATCGGCATGCTTTTCATGTCGTTTGATAGAAATCCACGTGCGCGTTCTGCCAAAAGCACCATTTGCATGCATATCGTGTGGTTTTGCAGAAAACTGCGTCCGCGTCTACCAAAAGATGCATGTGCATGCTTAAAACGAGTTTTGGCACAAATCCACGTGCGGGTGCTATAAAGAGCAGCATCGGCATGCTTTTCACGTCGTTTGGTAGAAATCCACGTGCGCGTTCTGCCAAAAGCACCATTTGCATGCATATCGTGTGGTTTTGCAGAAAACTGCGTCCGCGTCTACCAAAAGATGCATGTGCATGCTTAAAACGCGTTTTGGCACAAATCCATGTGCGGGTGCTATAAAGAGCAGCATCGGCATGCTTTTCACGTCGTTTGGTAGAAATCCACGTGCGCGTTCTGCCAAAAGCACCATTTGCATGCATATCGTGTGGTTTTGCAGAAAACTGCGTCCGCGTCTACCAAAAGATGCATGTGCATGCTTAAAACGCGTTTTGGCACAAATCCATGTGCGGGTGCTAAAAAGAGCAGCATCGGCATGCTTTTCGCGTCGTTTGGTAGAAATCCACGTGCGCGTTCTGCCAAAAGCACCATTTGCATGCATATCGTGTGGTTTTGCAGAAAACTGCGTCCGCGTATACCAAAAGATGCATGTGCATGCTTAAAACGCTTTTTGGCACAAATCCATGTGCGGGTGCTAAAAAGAGCAGCATCGGCATGCTGTTCACGTCGTTTGGTAGAAATCCACGTGCGCGTTCTGCCAAAAGCACCATTTGCATGCATATCGTGTTGTTTTGCAGAAAACTGCGTCCGCGTCTACCAAAAGATGCATGTGCATGCTTAAAACGCGTTTTGGCACAAATCCATGTGCGGGTGCTAAAAAGAGCAGCATCGGCATGCTTTTCGCGTCGTTTGGTAGAAATCTACGTGCGCGTTTTCCAAAAGCATCATTTGCATGCATATCGTGTGGTTTTGCAGAAAACTGCGTCCGCGTCTACCAAAAGATGCGTGTGCATGCTTAAAACGCTTTTTGGCACAAATCCATGTGCGGGTGCTAAAAAGAGCAGCATCGGCATGCTGTTCACGTCGTTTGGTAGAAATCCACGTGCGCGTTCTGCCAAAAGCACCATTTGCATGCATATCGTGTGGTTTTGCAGAAAACTGCGTCCGCGTCTACCAAAAGATGCATGTGCATGCTTAAAACGCGTTTTTGCACAAATCCATGTGCGGGTGCTAAAAAGAGCAGCATCGGCATGCTTTTCACGTCGTTTGGTAAAAATCCACGTGCGCGTTCTGCCAAAAGCACCATTTGCATGCATATCGTGTGGTTTTGCAGAAAACTGAGTCCGCGTCTACCAAAAGATGCATGTGCATGCTTAAAACGCGTTTTGGCACAAATCCATGTGCGGGTGCTAAAAAGAGCCGCATCGGCATGCTTTTCGGGTCGTTTGGTAGAAATCCACGTGCGCGTTCTGCCAAAAGCACCATTTGCATGCATATCGTGTGGTTTTGCAGAAAACTGCGTCCGCGTATACCAAAAGATGCATGTGCATACTTAAAACGCGTTTTGGCACAAATCCATGTGCGGGTGCTAAAAAGAGCAGCATCGGCATGCTTTTCACGTCGTTTGGTAGAAATCCACGTGCGCGTTCTGCCAAAAGCACCATTTGCATGCATATCGTGTGGTTTTGCAGAAAACTGCATCCGCGTCTACCAAATGATGCATGTGCATGCTTAAAACGCGTTTTGGCACAAATCCATGTGCGGGTGCTAAAAAGAGCAGCATCGGCATGCTTTTCACGTCGTTTGGTAGAAATCCACGTGCGCGTTCTGCCAAAAGCACCATTTGCATGCATATCGTGTGGTTTGGAGAAAACTACGTCCGCGTCTACCAAAAGATGCATGTGCATGCTTAAAACGCGTTTTGGCACAAATCCATGTGCGGGTGCTAAAAAGAGCAGCATCGGCATGCTTTTCACGTCGTTTGGTAGAAATCCACGTGCGCGTTCTGCCAAAAGCACCATTTGCATGCATATCGTGTGGTTTTGCAGAAAACTGCGTCCGCGTCTATCAAAAGATGCATGTGCATGCTTAAAACGCGTTTTGGCACAAATCGATGTGCGGGTGCTAAAAGGAGCAGCATCGGCATGCTTTTCACGTCGTTTGGTAGAAATCCACGTGCGCGTTCTGCCAAAAGCACCATTTGCATGCATATCGTGTGGTTTTGCAGAAAACTGCGTCCGCGTCTACCAAATGATGCATGTGCATGCTTAAAACGCGTTTGGCACAAATCCATGTGCGGGTGCTAAAAAGAGCAGCATCGGCATGCTTTTCACGTCGTTTGGTAGAAATCCACGTGCGCGTTCTGCCAAAAGCACCATTTGCATGCATATCGTGCGGTTTTGCAGAAAACTGCGTCCGCGTCTACCAAAAGATGCATGTGCATGCTTAAAACGCGTTTTGGCACAAATCCATGTGCGGGTGCTAAAAAGAGCAGCATCGGCATGCTTTTCACGTCGTTTGGTAGAAATTCACGTGCGCGTTCTGCCAAAAGCACCATTTGCAGGCATATCGTGTTTTTGCAGAAAACTGCGTCCGCGTCTACCAAAAGATGCATGTGCATGCTTAAAACGCGTTTTGGCACAAATCCATGTGCGGGTGCTAAAAAGAGCAGCATCGGCATGCTTTTCACGTCGTTTGGTAGAAATCCACGTGCGCGTTCTGCCAAAAGCACCATTTGCATGCATATCGTGTGGTTTTGCAGAAAACTGCGTCCGCGTCTACCAAAAGATGCATGTGCATGCTTAAAACGCGTTTTGGCACAAATCCATGTGCGGGTGCTAAAAAGAGCCGCATCGGCATGCTTTTCACGTCGTTTGGTAGAAATCCACGTGCGTGTTCTGCCAAAAGCACCATTTGCATGCATATCGTGTGGTTTTGCAGAAAACTGCATCCGCGTCTACGAAATGATGCATGTGCATGCTTAAAACGGGTTTTGGCACAAATCTATGTGCGGGTGCTAAAAAGAGCAGCATCGGCATGCTTTTCACGTCGTTTGGTAGAAATGCACGTGCGCGTTCTGCCAAAAGCACCATTTGCATGCATATCGTGTGGTTTTGCAGAAAACTGCGTCCGCGTCTACCAAAAGATGCATGTGCATGCTTAAAACGCGTTTTGGCACAAATCCATGTGCGGGTGCTAAAAAGAGCAGCATCGGCATGCTTTTCACGTCATTTGGTAGAAATCCACGTGCGCGTTCTGCCAAAAGCACCATTTGCATGCATATCGTGTGGTTTTGCAGAAAACTGCGTCCGCGTCTATCAAAAGATGCATGTGCATGCTTAAAACGCGTTTTGGCACAAATCCATGTGCGGGTGCTAAAAAGAGCAGCATCGGTATGCTTTTCATGTCGTTTGATAGAAATCCACGTGCGCGTTCTGCCAAAAGCACCATTTGCATGCATATCGTGTGGTTTTGCAGAAAACTGCGTCCGCGTCTACCAAAAGATGCATGTGCATGCTTAAAACGCGTTTTGGCACAAATCCATGTGCGGGTGCTAAAAAGAGCAGCATCGGCATGCTTTTCGCGTCGTTTGGTAGAAATCCACGTGCGCGTTCTGCCAAAAGCACCATTTGCATGCATATCGTGTGGTTTTGCAGAAAACTGCGTCCGCGTATACCAAAAGATGCATGTGCATGCTTAAAACGCTTTTTGGCACAAATCCATGTGCGGGTGCTAAAAAGAGCAGCATCGGCATGCTGTTTACGTCGTTTGGTAGAAATCCACGTGCGCGTTCTGCCAAAAGCACCATTTGCATGCATATCGTGTGGTTTTGCAGAAAACTGCGTCCGCGTCTACCAAAAGATGCATGTGCATGCTTAAAACGCGTTTTGGCACAAATCCATGTGCGGGTGCTAAAAAGAGCAGCATCGGCATGCTTTTCACGTCGTTTGGTAGAAATCCACGTGCGCGTTCTGCCAAAAGCACCATTTGCATGCATATCGTGTGGTTTTGCAGAAAACTGCGTCCGCGTCTACCAAAAGATGCATGTGCATGCTTAAAACGCGTTTTGGCACAAATCCATGTGCGGGTGCTAAAAAGAGCAGCATCGGCATGCTTTTCACGTCGTTTGGTAGAAATCCACGTGCGCGTTCTGCCAAAAGCACCATTTGCATGCATATCGTGTGGTTTTGCAGAAAACTGCGTCCGCGTCTACCAAAAGATGCATGTGCATGCTTAAAACGCGTTTTGGCAGAAATCCATGTGCGGATGCTAAAAAGAGCAGCATAGGCATGCTTTTCACGTCGTTTGGTAGAAATCCACGTGCGCGTTCTGCCAAAAGCACCATTTGCATGCATATCGTGTGGTTTTGCAGAAAACTGCGTCCGCGTCTACCAAAAGATGCATGTGCATGCTTAAAACGCGTTTTGGCACAAATCCATGTGCGGGTGCTATAAAGAGCAGCATCGGCATGCTTTTCACGTCGTTTGGTAGAAATCCACGTGCGCGTTCTGCCAAAAGCACCATTTGCATGCATATCGTGTGGTTTTGCAGAAAACTGCGTCCGCGTCTACCAAAAGATGCATGTGCATGCTTAAAACGCGTTTTGGCACAAATCCATGTGCGGGTGCTAAAAACAGCAGCATCGGCATGCTTTTCGCGTCGTTTGGTAGAAATCCACGTGCGCGTTCTGCCAAAAGCACCATTTGCATGCATATCGTGTGGTTTTGCAGAAAACTGCGTCCGCGTATACCAAAAGATGCATGTGCATGCTTAAAACGCTTTTTGGCACAAATCCATGTGCGGGTGCTAAAAAGAGCAGCATCGGCATGCTGTTCACGTCGTTTGGTAGAAATCCACGTGCGCGTTCTGCCAAAAGCACCATTTGCATGCATATCGTGTTGTTTTGCAGAAAACTGCGTCCGCGTCTACCAAAAGATGCATGTGCATGCTTAAAACGCGTTTTGGCACAAATCCATGTGCGGGTGCTAAAAAGAGCCGCATCGGCATGCTTTTCGGGTCGTTTGGTAGAAATCCACGTGCGCGTTCTGCCAAAAGCACCATTTGCATGCATATCGTGTGGTTTTGCAGAAAACTGCGTCCGCGTATACCAAAAGATGCATGTGCATACTTAAAACGCGTTTTGGCACAAATCCATGTGCGGGTGCTAAAAAGAGCAGCATCGGCATGCTTTTCACGTCGTTTGGTAGAAATCCACGTGCGCGTTCTGCCAAAAGCACCATTTGCATGCATATCGTGTGGTTTTGCAGAAAACTGCATCCGCGTCTACCAAATGATGCATGTGCATGCTTAAAACGCGTTTTGGCACAAATCCATGTGCGGGTGCTAAAAAGAGCAGCATCGGCATGCTTTTCACGTCGTTTGGTAGAAATCCACGTGCGCGTTCTGCCAAAAGCACCATTTGCATGCATATCGTGTGGTTTGGAGAAAACTACGTCCGCGTCTACCAAAAGATGCATGTGCATGCTTAAAACGCGTTTTGGCACAAATCCATGTGCGGGTGCTAAAAAGAGCAGCATCGGCATGCTTTTCACGTCGTTTGGTAAAAATCCACGTGCGCGTTCTGCCAAAAGCACCATTTGCATGCATATCGTGTGGTTTTGCAGAAAACTGCGTCCGCGTCTATCAAAAGATGCATGTGCATGCTTAAAACGCGTTTTGGCACAAATCGATGTGCGGGTGCTAAAAGGAGCAGCATCGGCATGCTTTTCACGTCGTTTGGTAGAAATCCACGTGCGCGTTCTGCCAAAAGCACCATTTGCATGCATATCGTGTGGTTTTGCAGAAAAATGCGTCCGCGTCTACCAAATGATGCATGTGCATGCTTAAAACGCGTTTGGCACAAATCCATGTGCGGGTGCTAAAAAGAGCAGCATCGGCATGCTTTTCACGTCGTTTGGTAGAAATCCACGTGCGCGTTCTGCCAAAAGCACCATTTGCATGCATATCGTGCGGTTTTGCAGAAAACTGCGTCCGCGTCTACCAAAAGATGCATGTGCATGCTTAAAACGCGTTTTGGCACAAATCCATGTGCGGGTGCTAAAAAGAGCAGCATCGGCATGCTTTTCACGTCGTTTGGTAGAAATACACGTGCGCGTTCTGCCAAAAGCACCATTTGCAGGCATATCGTGTGTTTTTGCAGAAAACTGCGTCCGCGTCTACCAAAAGATGCATGTGCATGCTTAAAACGCGTTTTGGCACAAATCCATGTGCGGGTGCTATAAAGAGCAGCATCGGCATGCTTTTCACGTCGTTTGGTAGAAATCCACGTGCGCGTTCTGCCAAAAGCACCATTTGCATGCATATCGTGTGGTTTTGCAGAAAACTGCGTCCGCGTCTAACAAAAGATGCATGTGCATGCTTAAAACGCGTTTTGGCACAAATCCATGTGCGGGTGCTAAAAAGAGCAGCATCGGCATGCTTTTCACGTCGTTTGGTAGAAATCCACGTGCGCGTTCTGCCAAAAGCACCATTTGCATGCATATCGTGTGGTTTTGCAGAAAACTGCATCCGCGTCTACCAAATGATGCATGTGCATGCTTAAAACGCGTTTTGGCACAAATCCATGTGCGGGTGCTAAAAAGAGCAGCATCGGCATGCTTTTCACGTCGTTTGGTAGAAATCCACGTGCGCGTTCTGCCAAAAGCACCATTTGCATGCATATCGTGTGGTTTGGAGAAAACTACGTCCGCGTCTACCAAAAGATGCATGTGCATGCTTAAAACGCGTTTTGGCACAAATCCATGTGCGGGTGCTAAAAAGAGCAGCATCGGCATGCTTTTCACGTCGTTTGGTAAAAATCCACGTGCGCGTTCTGCCAAAAGCACCATTTGCATGCATATCGTGTGGTTTTGCAGAAAACTGCGTCCGCGTCTATCAAAAGATGCATGTGCATGCTTAAAACGCGTTTTGGCACAAATCGATGTGCGGGTGCTATAAGGAGCAGCATCGGCATGCTTTTCACGTCGTTTGGTAGAAATCCACGTGCGCGTTCTGCCAAAAGCACCATTTGCATGCATATCGTGTGGTTTTGCAGAAAACTGCGTCCGCGTCTACCAAATGATGCATGTGCATGCTTAAAACGCGTTTGGCACAAATCCATGTGCGGGTGCTAAAAAGAGCAGCATCGGCATGCTTTTCACGTCGTTTGGTAGAAATCCACGTGCGCGTTCTGCCAAAAGCACCATTTGCATGCATATCGTGCGGTTTTGCAGAAAACTGCGTCCGCGTCTACCAAAAGATGCATGTGCATGCTTAAAACGCGTTTTGGCACAAATCCATGTGCGGGTGCTAAAAAGAGCAGCATCGGCATGCTTTTCACGTCGTTTGGTAGAAATACACGTTCGCGTTCTGCCAAAAGCACCATTTGCAGGCATATCGTGTGTTTTTGCAGAAAACTGCGTCCGCGTCTACCAAAAGATGCATGTGCATGCTTAAAACGCGTTTTGGCACAAATCCATGTGCGGGTGCTAAAAAGAGCAGCATCGGCATGCTTTTCACGTCGTTTGGTAGAAATCCACGTGCGCGTTCTGCCAAAAGCACCATTTGCATGCATATCGTGTGGTTTTGCAGAAAACTGCGTCCGCGTCTACCAAAAGATGCATGTGCATGCTTAAAACGCGTTTTGGCACAAATCCATGTGCGGGTGCTAAAAAGAGCCGCATCGGCATGCTTTTCACGTCGTTTGGTAGAAATCCACGTGCGTGTTCTGCCAAAAGCACCATTTGCATGCATATCGTGTGGTTTTGCAGAAAACTGCATCCGCGTCTACGAAATGATGCATGTGCATGCTTAAAACGGGTTTTGGCACAAATCTATGTGCGGGTGCTAAAAAGAGCAGCATCGGCATGCTTTTCACGTCGTTTGGTAGAAATGCACGTGCGCGTTCTGCCAAAAGCACCATTTGCATGCATATCGTGTGGTTTTGCAGAAAACTGCGTCCGCGTCTACCAAAAGATGCATGTGCATGCTTAAAACGCGTTTTGGCACAAATCCATGTGCGGGTGCTAAAAAGAGCATGCTTTTCACGTCATTTGGTAGAAATCCACGTGCGCGTTCTGCCAAAAGCACCATTTGCATGCATATCGTGTGGTTTTGCAGAAAACTGCGTCCGCGTCTATCAAAAGATGCATGTGCATGCTTAAAACGCGTTTTGGCACAAATCCATGTGCGGGTGCTAAAAAGAGCAGCATCGGTATGCTTTTCATGTCGTTTGATAGAAATCCACGTGCGCGTTCTGCCAAAAGCACCATTTGCATGCATATCGTGTGGTTTTGCAGAAAACTGCGTCCGCGTCTACCAAAAGATGCATGTGCATGCTTAAAACGCGTTTTGGCACAAATCCATGTGCGGGTGCTAAAAAGAGCAGCATCGGCATGCTTTTCGCGTCGTTTGGTAGAAATCCACGTGCGCGTTCTGCCAAAAGCACCATTTGCATGCATATCGTGTGGTTTTGCAGAAAACTGCGTCCGCGTATACCAAAAGATGCATGTGCATGCTTAAAACGCTTTTTGGCACAAATCCATGTGCGGGCGCTAAAAAGAGCAGCATCGGCATGCTGTTTACGTCGTTTGGTAGAAATCCACGTGCGCGTTCTGCCAAAAGCACCATTTGCATGCATATCGTGTGGTTTTGCAGAAAACTGCGTCCGCGTCTACCAAAAGATGCATGTGCATGCTTAAAACGCGTTTTGGCACAAATCCATGTGCGGGTGCTAAAAAGAGCAGCATCGGCATGCTTTTCACGTCGTTTGGTAGAAATCCACGTGCGCGTTCTGCCAAAAGCACCATTTGCATGCATATCGTGTGGTTTTGCAGAAAACTGCGTCCGCGTCTACCAAAAGATGCATGTGCATGCTTAAAACGCGTTTTGGCACAAATCCATGTGTGGGTGCTAAAAAGAGCCGCATCGGCATGCTTTTCGGGTCGTTTGGTAGAAATCCACGTGCGCGTTCTGCCAAAAGCACCATTTGCATGCATATCGTGTGGTTTTGCAGAAAACTGCGTCCGCGTATACCAAAAGATGCATGTGCATGCTTAAAACGAGTTTTGGCACAAATCCATGTGCGGGTGCTAAAAAGAGCAGCATCGGCATGCTTTTCACGTCGTTTGGTAGAAATCCACGTGCGCGTTCTGCCAAAAGCACCATTTGCATGCATATCGTGTGGTTTTGCAGAAAACTGCGTCCGCGTCTACCAAAAGATGCATGTGCATGCTTAAAACGCGTTTTGGCAGAAATCCATGTGCGGGTGCTAAAAAGAGCAGCATAGGCATGCTTTTCACGTCGTTTGGTAGAAATCCACGTGCGCGTTCTGCCAAAAGCACCATTTGCATGCATATCGTGTGGTTTTGTAGAAAACTGCGTCCGCGTCTACCAAAAGATGCATGTGCATGCTTAAAACGCGGTTTGGCACAAATCCATGTGCAGGTGCTAAAAAGAGCAGCATCGGCATGCTTTTCACGTCGTTTGGTAGAAATCCACGTGCGCGTTCTGCCAAAAAGCACCATTTGCATGCATATCGTGTGGTTTTGCAGAAAACTGCGTCCGCGTCTATCAAAAGATGCATGTGCATGCTTAAAACGCGTTTTCGCACAAATCCATGTGCGCGTGCTAAAAAGGGCAGCATCGGCATGCTTTTCACGTCGTTTGGTAGAAATCCACGTGCGCGTTCTGCCAAAAGTACCATTTGCATGCATATCGTGTGTTTTTGCGGAAAACTGCGTCCGCGTCTACCAAAAGATGCATGTGCATGCTTAAAACGAGTTTTGGCACAAATCCATGTGCGGGTGCTATAAAGAGCAGCATCGGCATGCTTTTCACGTCGTTTGGTAGAAATCCACGTGCGCGTTCGGCCAAAAGCACCATTTGCATGCATATCGTGTGGTTTTGCAGAAAACTGCGTCCGCGTCTACCAAATGATGCATGTGCATGCTTAAAACGCGTTTGGCACAAATCCATGTGCGGGTGCTAAAAAGATCAGCATCGGCATGCTTTTCACGTCGTTTGGTAGAAATCCACGTGCGCGTTCTGCCAAAAGCACCATTTGCATGCATATCGTGCGGTTTTGCAGAAAACTGCGTCCGCGTCTACCAAAAGATGCATGTGCATGCTTAAAACGCGTTTTGGCACAAATCCATGTGCGGGTGCTAAAAAGAGAAGCATCGGCATGCTTTTCACGTCGTTTGGTAGAAATCCACGTGCGCGTTCTGCCAAAAGCACCATTTGCATGCATATCGTGTGGTTTTGAAGAAAACTGCGTCCGCGTCTACCAAAAGATGCATGTGCATGCTTAAAACGCATTTTGGCACAAATCCATGTGCGGGTGCTAAAAAGAGCAGCATCGGCATGCTTTTCACGTCGTTTGGTAGAAATCCACGTGCGCGTTCTGCCAAAAGCACCATTTGCATGCATATCGTGTGGTTTTGCAGAAAACTGCGTCCGCGTCTATCAAAAGATGCATGTGCATGCTTAAAACGCATTTTGGCACAAATCGATGTGCGGGTGCTAAAAAGAGCAGCATCGGCATGCTTTTCACGTCGTTTGGTAGAAATCCACGTGCGCGTTTTGCCAAAAGCACCATTTGCATGCATATCGTGTGGTTTTGCAGAAAACTGCGTCCGCGTCTACCAAAAGATGCATGTGCATGCTTAAAACGCGTTTTGGCACAAATCCATGTGCGGGTGCTAAAAAGAGCAGCATCGGCATGCTTTTCACGTCGTTTGGTAGAAATCCACGTGCGCGTTCTGCCAAAAGCACCATTTGCATGCATATCGTGTGGTTTTGCAGAAAACTGCGTCCGCGTCTACCAAAAGATGCATGTGCATGCTTAAAACGCGTTTTGGCAGAAATCCATGTGCGGGTGCTAAAAAGAGCAGCATCGGCATGCTTTTCACGTCGTTTGGTAGAAATCCACGTGCGCGTTCTGCCAAAAGCACCATTTGCATGCATATCGTGTGGTTTTGCAGAAAACTGCGTCCGCGTCTACCAAAAGATGCATGTGCATGCTTAAAACGCGTTTTGGCACAAATCCATGTGCGGGTGCTATAAAGAGCAGCATCGGCATGCTTTTCACGTCGTTTGGTAGAAATCCACGAGCGCGTTCTGCCAAAAGCACCATTTGCATGCATATCGTGTGGTTTTGCAGAAAACTGCGTCCGCGTCTACCAAAAGATGCATGTGCATGCTTAAAACGCGTTTTGGCACAAATCCATGTGCGGGTGCTAAAAAGAGCAGCATCGGCATGCTTTTCGCGTCGTTTGGTAGAAATCCACGTGCGCGTTCTGCCAAAAGCACCATTTGCATGCATATCGTGTGGTTTTGCAGAAAACTGCGTCCGCGTCTACCAAAGATGCATGTGCATGCTTAAAACGCGTTTTGGCAGAAATCCATGTGCGGGTGCTAAAAAGAGCAGCATCGGCATGCTTTTCACGTCGTTTGGTAGAAATCCACGTGCGCGTTCTGCCAAAAGCACCATTTGCATGCATATCGTGTGGTTTTGCAGAAAACTGCGTCCGCGTCTACCAAAAGATGCATGTGCATGCTTAAAACGCGTTTTGGCACAAATCCATGTGCGGGTGCTAAAAAGAGCAGCATCGACATGCTTTTCACGTCGTTTGGTAGAAATCCACGTGCGCGTTCTGCCAAAAAGCACCATTTGCATGCATATCGTGTGGTTTTGCAGAAAACTGCGTCCGCGTCTATCAAAAGATGCATGTGCATGCTTAAAACGAGTTTTGGCACAAATCCATGTGCGGGTGCTATAAAGAGCAGCATCGGCATGCTTTTCACGTCGTTTGGTAGAAATCCACGTGCGCGTTCGGCCAAAAGCACCATTTGCATGCATATTGTGTGGTTTTGCAGAAAACTGCGTCCGCGTCTACCAAAAGATGCATGTGCATGCTTAAAACGCGTTTTGGCACAAATCCATGTGCGGGTGCTAAAAAGAGCAGCATCGGCATGCTTTTCACGTCGTTTGGTAGAAATCCGCGTGCGCGTTCTGCCAAAAGCACTATTTGCATGCATATCGTGTGGTTTTGCAGAAAACTGCGTCCGCGTATACCAAAAGATGCATGTGCATGCCTAAAACGCTTTTTGGCACAGATCCATGTGCGGGTGCTAAAAAGAGCAGCATCGGCATGCTTTTCACGTCGTTTGGTAGAAATCCACGTGCGCGTTCTGCCAAAAGCACCATTTGCATGCATATCGTGTGGTTTTGCAGAAAACTGCGTCCGCGTCTACCAAAAGATGCATGTGCATGCTTAAAACGCGTTTTGGCAGAAATCCATGTGCGGGTGCTAAAAAGAGCAGCATCGGCATGCTTTTCACGTCGTTTGGTAGAAATCCACGTGCGCGTTCTGCCAAAAGCACCATTTGCATGCATATCGTGTGGTTTTGCAGAAAACTGCGTCCGCGTCTACCAAAAGATGCATGTGCATGCTTAAAACGCGTTTTGGCACAAATCCATGTGCGGGTGCTAAAAAGAGCAGCATCGGCATGCTTTTCACGTCGTTTGGCAGGAATCCACGTGCGCGTTCTGCCAAAAAGCACCATTTGCATGCATATCGTGTGGTTTTGCAGAAAACTGCGTCCGCGTCTATCAAAAGATGCATGTGCATGCTTAAAACGCGTTTTGGCACAAATCCATGTGCGCGTGCTAAAAAGGGCAGCATCGGCATACTTTCACGTCGTTTGGTAGAAATCCACGTGCGCGTTCTGCCAAAAGCACCATTTGCATGCATATCGTGTGGTTTTGCAGAAAACTGCGTCCGCGTCTACCAAAAGATGCATGTACATGCTTAAAACGAGTTTTGGCACAAATCCATGTGCGGGTGCTATAAAGAGCAGCATCGGCATGCTTTTCACGTCGTTTGGTAGAAATCCACGTGCGCGTTCGGCCAAAAGCACCATTTGCATGCATATCGTGTGGTTTTGCAGAAAACTGCGTCCGCGTCTACCAAAAGATGCATGTGCATGCTTAAAACGCGTTTTGGCACAAATCCATGTGCGGGTGCTAAAAAGAGCAGCATCGGCATGCTTTGCACGTCGTTTGGTAGAAATCCGCGTGCGCGTTCTGCCAAAAGCACCATTTGCATGCACATCGTGTGGTTTTGCAGAAAACTGCGTCCGCGTATACCAAAAGATGCATGTGCATGCCTAAAAGGCTTTTTGGCACAAATCCATGTGCGGGAGCTAAAAAGAGCAGCATCGGCATGCTTTTCACGTCGTTTGGTAGAAATCCACGTGCGCGTTCTGCCAAAAGCACCATTTGCATGCATATCGTGTGGTTTTGCAGAAAACTGCGTCCGCGTCTACCAAAAGATGTATGTGCATGCTTAAAACGCGTTTTGGCACAAATCCATGTGCGGGTGCTAAAAGGACCAGCATCGGCATGCTTTTCACGTCGTTTGGTAGAAATCCACGTGCGCGTTCAGCCAAAAGCACCATTTGCATGCATATCGTGCGGTTTTGCAGAAAACTGCGTCCGCGTCAACCAAAAGATGCAAGTGCATGCTTAAAACGCGTTTTGGCACAAATCCATGTGCGGGTGCTAAAAAGAGCAGCATCGGCATGCTTTTCACGTCGTTTGGTAGAAATCCACGTGCGCGTTCTGCCAAAAGCACCATTTGCATGCATATCGTGTGGTTTTGCAGAAAACTGCGTCCGCGTCTATCAAAAGATGCATGTGGATGCTTAAAACGCGTTTTGGCACAAATACATGTGCGGGTGCTAAAAAGAGCAGCATCGGCATGCTTTTCACGTCGTTTGGTAGAAATCCACGTGCGCGTTCTGCCAAAAGCACCATTTGCCTGCATATCGTGTGGTTTTGCAGAAAACGGCGTCCGCGTCTACCAAAAGATGCATGTGCATGCTTAAAACGCGTTTTGGCACAAATACATGTGCGGGTGCTAAAAAGTGCAGCATCGGCATGCTTTTCACTTCGTTTGGTAGAAATCCACGTGCGCGTTCTGCCAAAAGCACCATTTGCATGCATATCGTGTGGTTTTGCAGAAAACTGCGTCCGCGTCTACCAAAAGATGCATGTGCATGCTTAAAACGCGTTTTGGCACAAATCCATGTGCGGGTGCTAAAAAGAGCAGCATCGGCATGCTTTTCACGTCGTTTGGTAGAAATCCACGTGCGCGTTCTGCCAAAAGCACCATTTGCATGCATATCGTGTGGTTTTGCAGAAAACTGCGTCCGCGTCTACCAAAAGATGCATGTTCATGCTTAAAACGCTTTTTGGCACAAATCCATGTGCGGGTGCTAAAAAGAGCAGCATCGGCATGCTTTTCACGTCGTTTGGTAGAAATCCACGTGCGCGTTCTGCCAAAAGCACCATTTGCATGCATATCGTGTGGTTTTGCAGAAAACTGCGTCCGCGTCTACCAAAAGATGCATGTTCATGCTTAAAACGCTTTTTGGCACAAATCCATGTGCGGGTGCTAAAAAGAGCAGCATCGACATGCTTTTCACGTCGTTTGGTAGAAATCCACGTGCGCGTTCTGCCAAAAGCACCATTTGCATGCATATCGTGTGGTTTTGCAGAAAACTGCGTCCGCGTCTACCAAAAGATGCATGTGCATGCTTAAAACGCGTTTTGGCACAAATCCATGTGCGGGAGCTAAAAAGAACAGCATCGGCATGCTTTTCACGTCGTTTGGTAGAAATCCACGTGCGCGTTCTGCCAAAAGCACCATTTGCATGCATATCGTGTGGTTTTGCAGAAAACTGCGTCCGCGTCTACCAAAAGATGCATGTGCATGCTTAAAACGCGTTTTGGCACAAATCCATGTGCGGGTGCTAAAAAGAGCAGCATCGGCACGCTTTTCACGTCGTTTGGTAGAAATCCACGTGCGCGTTCTGCCAAAAGCACCATTTGCATGCATATCGTGTGGTTTTGCAGAAAACTGCGTCCGCGTCTACCAAAAGATGCATGTACATGCTTAAAACGCGTTTTGGCACAAATCCATGTGTGGGTGCTAAAAAGAGCAGCATCGGCATGCTTTTCACCTCGTTTGGTAGAAATCCACGTTTGGCGTCCTGCCAAAAGCACCATTTGCAGGCATATCGTGTGGTTTTGCAGAAAACTGCGTCCGCGTCTACCAAAAGATGCATGTGCATGCTTAAAACGCGTTTTGGCACAAATCCATGTGCGGGTGCTAAAAAGAGCAGCATCGGCATGCTTTTCACGTCGTTTGGTAGAAATCCACGTGAGCGTTAGGCCAAAAGCACCATTTGCATGCATATCGTGTGGTTTTGCAGAAAACTGCGTCCGCGTCTACCAAAAGATGCATGTGCATGCTTAAAACGCGTTTTGGCACAAATCCATGTGCGGGTGCTAAAAAGAGCAGCATCGGCATGCTTTTCACGTCGTTTGGTAGAAATCCACGTGCGCGTTCTGCCAAAAGCACCATTTGCATGCAGATCGTGTGGTTTTGCAGAAAATTGCGTCCGCGTCTACCAAAGGATGCATGTGCATGCTTAAAACGCGTTTTGGCACAAATCCATGTGCGGGTGCTAAAAAGAGCAGCATCGGCATGCTTTTCACGTCGTTTGGTAGAAATCCACGTTTCGCGTCCTGCCAAAAGCACCATTTGCATGCATATCGTGTGGTTTTGCAGAAAACTGCGTCCGCGTCTACCAAAAGATGCATGTGCATGCTTAAAACGCGTTTTGGCACAAATCCATGTGCGGGTGCTAAAAAGAGCAGCATCGGCATGCTTTTCACGTCGTTTGGTAGAAATCGACGTGCGCGTTCGGCCAAAAGCACCATTTGCATGCATAGCGTGTGGTTTTGCAGAAAACTTCGTCCGCGTCTACCAAAAGATGCATGTGCATGCTTAAAACGCGTTTTGGCACAAATCCATGTGCGGGTGCTAAAAAGAGCAGCAACGGCATGCTTTTCATGTCGTTTGGTAGAAATCCACGTGCGCGTTCTGCCAAAAGCACCATTTGCATGCAGATCGTGTGGTTTTGCAGAAAATTGCGTCCGCGTCTACCAAAGGATGCATGTGCATGCTTAAAACGCGTTTTGGCACAAATCCATGTGCGGGTGCTAAAAAGAGCAGCATCGGCATGCTTTTCACGTCGTTTGGTAGAAATCCACGTTTCGCGTCCTGCCAAAAGCACCATTTGCATGCATATCGTGTGGTTTTGCAGAAAACTGCGTCCGCGTCTACCAAAAGATGCATGTGCATGCTTAAAACGCGTTTTGGCACAAATCCATGTGCGGGTGCTAAAAAGAGCAGCATCGGCATGCTTTTCACGTTGTTTGGTAGAAATCGACGCGCGCGTTCGGCCAAAAGCACCATTTGCATGCATATCCTGTGGTTTTGCAGAAAACTGCGTCCGCGTCTACCAAAAGATGCATGTGCATGCTTAGAACGCGTTTTGGCACAAATCCATGTGCGGGTGCTAAAAAGAGCAGCATCGGCATGCTTTTCACGTGGTTTGGTAGAAATCCACGTGCGCGTTCTGCCAAAAGCACCATTTGCATGCATATCATGTGGTTTTGCAGAAAACTGCGTCCGCGTCTTCCAAATGATGCATGTGCATGCTTAAAACGCGTTTTGGCACAAATCCATGTGCGGGTGCTAAAAAGAGCGGCATCGGCATGCTTTTCACGTCGTTTGGTAGAAATCCACGTGCGCGTTCTGCCAAAAGCACCATTTGCATGCATATCGTGTGGTTTGGAGAAAACTACGTCCGCGTCTATCAAAAGATGCATGTGCATGCTTAAAACGCGTTTTGGCACAAATCGATGTGCGGGTGCTAAAAAGAGCTGCATCGGCATGCTTTTCACGTCGTTTGCTAGAAATCCACGTGCGCGTTCCGCCAAAAACACCATTTGCATGCATATCGTGTGGTTTTGCAGAAAACTGCGTCCGCGTCTACCAAATGATGCATGTGCATGCTTAAAACGCGTTTGGCACAAATCCATGTGCGGGTGCTAAAAAGAGCAGCATCGGCATGCTTTTCACGTCGTTTGGTAGAAATCCACGTGCGCGTTCTGCCAAAAGCACCATTTGCATGCATATCGTGCGGTTTTGCAGAAAACTGCGTCCGCGTCTACCAAAAGATGCATGTGCATGCTTAAAACGCGTTTTGGCACAAATCCATGTGCGGGTGCTAAAAAGAGCAGCATCGGCATGCTTTTCACCTCGTTTGGTAGAAATCCACGTGCGCGTTCTGCCAAAAGCACCATTTGCATGCATATCGTGTGTTTTTGCAGAAAACTGCGTCCGCGTCTACCAAAAGATGCATGTGCATGCTTAAAACGCGTTTTGGCACAAATCCATGTGCGGGTGCTAAAAAGAGCAGCATCGGCATGCTTTTCACGTCGTTTGGTAGAAATCCACGTGCGCGTTCTGCCAAAAGCACCATTTGCATGCATATCGTGTGGTTTTGCAGAAAACTACATCCGCGTCTACCAAATGATGCATGTGCATGCTTAAAACGCGTTTTGGCACAAATCCATGTGCGGGTGCTAAAAAGAGCAGCATCGGCATGCTTTTCACGTCGTTTGGTAGAAATGCACGTGCGCGTTCTTGCCAAAAGCACCATTTGCATGCATATCGTGTGGTTTTGCAGAAAACTGCGTCCGCGTCTACCAAAAGATGCATGTGCATGCTTAAAACGCGTTTTGGCACAAATCCATGTGCGGGTGCTAAAAAGAGCAGCATCGGCATGCTTTTCACGTCATTTGGTAGAAATCCACGTGCGCGTTCTGCCAAAAGCACCATTTGCATGCATATCGTGTGGTTTTGCAGAAAACTGCGTCCGCGTCTATCAAAAGATGCATGTGCATGCTTAAAACGCGTTTTGGCACAAATCCATGTGCGGGTGCTAAAAAGAGCAGCATCGGCATGCTTTTCATGTCGTTTGATAGAAATCCACGTGCGCGTTCTGCCAAAAGCACCATTTGCATGCATATCGTGTGGTTTTGCAGAAAACTGCGTCCGCGTCTACCAAAAGATGCATGTGCATGCTTAAAACGAGTTTTGGCACAAATCCATGTGCGGGTGCTATAAAGAGCAGCATCGGCATGCTTTTCACGTCGTTTGGTAGAAATCCACGTGCGCGTTCTGCCAAAAGCACCATTTGCATGCATATCGTGTGGTTTTGCAGAAAACTGCGTCCGCGTCTACCAAAAGATGCATGTGCATGCTTAAAACGCGTTTTGGCACAAATCCATGTGCGGGTGCTATAAAGAGCAGCATCGGCATGCTTTTCACGTCGTTTGGTAGAAATCCACGTGCGCGTTCTGCCAAAAGCACCATTTGCATGCATATCGTGTGGTTTTGCAGAAAACTGCGTCCGCGTCTACCAAAAGATGCATGTGCATGCTTAAAACGCGTTTTGGCACAAATCCATGTGCGGGTGCTAAAAAGAGCAGCATCGGCATGCTTTTCACGTCGTTTGGTAGAAATCCACGTGCGCGTTCTGCCAAAAGCACCATTTGCATGCATATCGTGTGGTTTTGCAGAAAACTGCGTCCGCGTCTACCAAAAGATGCATGTGCATGCTTAAAACGCGTTTTGGCACAAATCCATGTGCGGGTGCTAAAAAGAGCAGCATCGGCATGCTTTTCACGTCATTTGGTAGAAATCCACGTGCGCGTTCTGCCAAAAGCACCATTTGCATGCATATCGTGTGGTTTTGCAGAAAACTGCGTCCGCGTCTATCAAAAGATGCATGTGCATGCTTAAAACGCGTTTTGGCACAAATCCATGTGCGGGTGCTAAAAAGAGCAGCATCGGCATGCTTTTCATGTCGTTTGATAGAAATCCACGTGCGCGTTCTGCCAAAAGCACCATTTGCATGCATATCGTGTGGTTTTGCAGAAAACTGCGTCCGCGTCTACCAAAAGATGCATGTGCATGCTTAAAACGAGTTTTGGCACAAATCCATGTGGGGGTGCTATAAAGAGCAGCATCGGCATGCTTTTCACGTCGTTTGGTAGAAATCCACGTGCGCGTTCTGCCAAAAGCACCATTTGCATGCATATCGTGTGGTTTTGCAGAAAACTGCGTCCGCGTCTACCAAAAGATGCATGTGCATGCTTAAAACGCGTTTTGGCACAAATCCATGTGCGGGTGCTATAAAGAGCAGCATCGGCATGCTTTTCACGTCGTTTGGTAGAAATCCACGTGCGCGTTCTGCCAAAAGCACCATTTGCATGCATATCGTGTGGTTTTGCAGAAAACTGCGTCCGCGTCTACCAAAAGATGCATGTGCATGCTTAAAACGCGTTTTGGCACAAATCCATGTGCGGGTGCTAAAAAGAGCAGCATCGGCATGCTTTTCACGTCGTTTGGTAGAAATCCACGTGCGCGTTCTGCCAAAAGCACCATTTGCATGCATATCGTGTGGTTTTGCAGAAAACTGCGTCCGCGTCTACCAAAAGATGCATGTGCATGCTTAAAACGCGTTTTGGCACAAATCCATGTGCGGGTGCTAAAAAGAGCAGCATCGGCATGCTTTTCACGTCGTTTGGTAGACATCCACGTGCGCATTCTGCCAAAAGCACCATTTGCATGCATATCGTGTGGTTTTGCAGAAAACTGCGTCCGCGTCTACCAAAAGATGCATGTGCATGTTTAAAACGCGTTTTGGCACAAATCCATGTGCGGGTGCTAAAAAGAGCAGCATCGGCATGCTTTTCACGTCGTTTGGTAGAAATCCACGTGTGCGTTCTGCCAAAAGCACCATTTGCATGCATATCGTGTGGTTTTGCAGAAAAGTGCGTCCGCGTCTACCAAAAGATGCATGTGCATGTTTAAAACGCGTTTTGGCACAAATCCATGTGCGGGTGCTAAAAAGAGCAGCATCGGCATGCTTTTCACGTCGTTTGGTAGAAATCCACGTGCGCGTTCTGCCAAAAGCACCATTTGCATGCATGTCGTGTGGTTTTGCAGAAACTGCGTCCGCGTCTACCAAAAGATGCATGTGCATGCTTAACAACGCGTTTTGGCACAAATCCATGTGCGGGTGCTAAAAAGAGCTGCATCGGCATGCTTTTCACGTCGTTTGGTAGAAATCCACGTGCGCGTTCTGCCAAAAGCACCATTTGCATGCATATCGTGTGGTTTTGCAGAAAACTGCGTCCGCGTCTACCAAAAGATGCATGTGCATGCTTAAAACGCGTTTTGGCACAAATCCATGTGCGGGTGCTAAAAAGAGCAGCATCGGCATGCTTTTCACGTCGTTTGGTAGAAATCCACGTGCGCGTTCTGCCAAAAGCACCATTTGCATGCATATCGTGTGGTTTTGCAGAAAACTGCATCCGCGTCTATCAAAAGATGCATGTGGATGCTTAAAACGCGTTTTGGCACAAATTAATGTGCGGGTGCTAAAAAGAGCAGCATCGGCATGCTTTTCACGTCGTTTGGTAGAAATCCACGTGCGCGTTCTGCCAAAAGCACCATTTGCATGCATATCGTGTGGTTTTGCAGAAAACTGCATCCCCGTCTATCAAAAGATGCATGTGGATGCTGAAAACGCGTTTTGGCACAAATCCATGTGCGGGTGCTAAAAAGAGCAGCATCGGCATGCTTTTCACGTCGTTTGGTAGAAATCCACGTGCGCGTTCTGCCAAAAGCACCATTTGCATGCATATCGTGTGGTTTTGCAGAAAACTGCGTCCGCGTCTACCAAAAGATGCATGTGCATGCTTAAAACGCGTTTTGGCACAAATCCATGTGCGGGTGCTAAAAAGAGCAGCATCGGCATGCTTTTCACGTCGTTTGGTAGAAATCCACGTGCGCGTTCTGCCAAAAGCACCATTTGCATGCATATCGTGTGGTTTTGCAGAAAACTGCGTCCGCGTCTACCAAAAGATGCATGTGCATGCTTAAAACGCGTTTTGGCACAAATCCATGTGCGGGTGCTAAAAAGAGCAGCATCGGCATGCTTTTCACGTCGTTTGGTAGACATCCACGTGCGCATTCTGCCAAAAGCACCATTTGCATGCATATCGTGTGGTTTTGCAGAAAACTGCGTCCGCGTCTACCAAAAGATGCATGTGCATGTTTAAAACGCGTTTTGGCACAAATCCATGTGCGGGTGCTAAAAAGAGCAGCATCGGCATGCTTTTCACGTCGTTTGGTAGAAATCCACGTGTGCGTTCTGCCAAAAGCACCATTTGCATGCATATCGTGTGGTTTTGCAGAAAAGTGCGTCCGCGTCTACCAAAAGATGCATGTGCATGTTTAAAACGCGTTTTGGCACAAATCCATGTGCGGGTGCTAAAAAGAGCAGCATCGGCATGCTTTTCACGTCGTTTGGTAGAAATCCACGTGCGCGTTCTGCCAAAAGCACCATTTGCATGCATGTCGTGTGGTTTTGCAGAAAACTGCGTCCGCGTCTACCAAAAGATGCATGTGCATGCTTAAAACGCGTTTTGGCACAAATCCATGTGCGGGTGCTAAAAAGAGCTGCATCGGCATGCTTTTCACGTCGTTTGGTAGAAATCCACGTGCGCGTTCTGCCAAAAGCACCATTTGCATGCATATCGTGTGGTTTTGCAGAAAACTGCGTCCGCGTCTACCAAAAGATGCATGTGCATGCTTAAAACGCGTTTTGGCACAAATCCATGTGCGGGTGCTAAAAAGAGCAGCATCGGCATGCTTTTCACGTCGTTTGGTAGAAATCCACGTGCGCGTTCTGCCAAAAGCACCATTTGCATGCATATCGTGTGGTTTTGCAGAAAACTGCATCCGCGTCTATCAAAAGATGCATGTGGATGCTTAAAACGCGTTTTGGCACAAATTAATGTGCGGGTGCTAAAAAGAGCAGCATCGGCATGCTTTTCACGTCGTTTGGTAGAAATCCACGTGCGCGTTCTGCCAAAAGCACCATTTGCATGCATATCGTGTGGTTTTGCAGAAAACTGCATCCCCGTCTATCAAAAGATGCATGTGGATGCTGAAAACGCGTTTTGGCACAAATCCATGTGCGGGTGCTAAAAAGAGCAGCATCGGCATGCTTTTCACGTCGTTTGGTAGAAATCCACGTGCGCGTTCTGCCAAAAGCACCATTTGCATGCATATCGTGTGGTTTTGCAGAAAACTGCGTCCGCGTCTACCAAATGATGCATGTGCATGCTTAAAACGCGTTTTGGCACAAATCCATGTGCGGGTGCTAAAAAGAGCAGCATCGGCATGCTTTTCACGTCGTTTGGTAGAAATCCACGTGCGCGTTCTGCCAAAAGCACCATTTGCATGCATATCGTGTGGTTTTGCAGAAAACTGCGTCCGCGTCTACCAAAAGATGCATGTGCATGCTTAAAACGCGTTTTGGCACAAATCCATGTGCGGGTGCTAAAAAGAGCAGCATCGGCATGCTTTTCACGTCGGTTGGTAGAAATCCACGTGCGCGTTCTGCCAAAAGCACCATTTGCATGCATACCGTGTGGTTTTGCAGAAAACTGCGTCCGCGTCTATCAAAAGATGCATGTGGATGCTTAAAACGCGTTTTGGCACAAATCTATGTGCGGGTGCTAAAAAGAGCAGCATCGGCATGCTTTTCACGTCGTTTGGTAGAAATCCACGTGCGCGTTCTGCCAAAAGCACCATTTGCATGCATATCGTGTGGTTTTGCAGAAAGCTCCGTCCGCGTCTACCAAAAGATGCATGTGCATGTTTAAAACGCGTTTTGGCACAAATCCATGTGCGGGTGCTAAAAAGAGCAGCATCGGCATGCTTTTCACGTCGTTTGGTAGAAATCCACGTGCGCGTTCTTCCAAAAGCACCATTTGCATGCATATCGTGTGGTTTTGCAGAAAACGGCGTCCGCGTCTACCAAAAGATGCATGGGCATGCTTAAAACGCGTTTTGGCACAAATACATGTGCGGGTGCTAAAAAGAGCAGCATCGGCATGCTTTTCACGTCGTTTGGTAGAAATCCACGTGCGCGTTCTGCCAAAAGCACCATTTGCATGCATATCGTGTGGTTTTGCAAAAAACTGCGTCTGCGTCTACCAAAAGATGCATGTGCATGCTTAAAACGCGTTTTGGCACAAATCCATGTGCGGGTGCTATAAAGAGCAGCATCGGCATGCTTTTCACGTCGTTTGGTAGAAATCCACGTGCGCGTTCTGCCAAAAGCACCATTTGCATGCATATCGTGTGGTTTTGCAGAAAACTACATCCGCGTCTACCAAATGATGCATGTGCATGCTTAAAACGCGTTTTGGCACAAATCCATGTGCGGGTGCTAAAAAGAGCAGCATCGGCATGCTTTTCACGTCGTTTGGTAGAAATGCACGTGCGCGTTCTTGCCAAAAGCACCATTTGCATGCATATCGTGTGGTTTTGCAGAAAACTGCGTCCGCGTCTACCAAAAGATGCATGTGCATGCTTAAAACGCGTTTTGGCACAAATCCATGTGCGGGTGCTAAAAAGAGCAGCATCGGCATGCTTTTCACGTCATTTGGTAGAAATCCACGTGCGCGTTCTGCCAAAAGCACCATTTGCATGCATATCGTGTGGTTTTGCAGAAAACTGCGTCCGCGTCTATCAAAAGATGCATGTGCATGCTTAAAACGCGTTTTGGCACAAATCCATGTGCGGGTGCTAAAAAGAGCAGCATCGGCATGCTTTTCATGTCGTTTGATAGAAATCCACGTGCGCGTTCTGCCAAAAGCACCATTTGCATGCATATCGTGTGGTTTTGCAGAAAACTGCGTCCGCGTCTACCAAAAGATGCATGTGCATGCTTAAAACGAGTTTTGGCACAAATCCATGTGCGGGTGCTATAAAGAGCAGCATCGGCATGCTTTTCACGTCGTTTGGTAGAAATCCACGTGCGCGTTCTGCCAAAAGCACCATTTGCATGCATATCGTGTGGTTTTGCAGAAAACTGCGTCCGCGTCTACCAAAAGATGCATGTGCATGCTTAAAACGCGTTTTGGCACAAATCCATGTGCGGGTGCTATAAAGAGCAGCATCGGCATGCTTTTCACGTCGTTTGGTAGAAATCCACGTGCGCGTTCTGCCAAAAGCACCATTTGCATGCATATCGTGTGGTTTTGCAGAAAACTGCGTCCGCGTCTACCAAAAGATGCATGTGCATGCTTAAAACGCGTTTTGGCACAAATCCATGTGCGGGTGCTAAAAAGAGCAGCATCGGCATGCTTTTCACGTCGTTTGGTAGAAATCCACGTGCGCGTTCTGCCAAAAGCACCATTTGCATGCATATCGTGTGGTTTTGCAGAAAACTGCGTCCGCGTCTACCAAAAGATGCATGTGCATGCTTAAAACGCGTTTTGGCACAAATCCATGTGCGGGTGCTAAAAAGAGCAGCATCGGCATGCTTTTCACGTCATTTGGTAGAAATCCACGTGCGCGTTCTGCCAAAAGCACCATTTGCATGCATATCGTGTGGTTTTGCAGAAAACTGCGTCCGCGTCTATCAAAAGATGCATGTGCATGCTTAAAACGCGTTTTGGCACAAATCCATGTGCGGGTGCTAAAAAGAGCAGCATCGGCATGCTTTTCATGTCGTTTGATAGAAATCCACGTGCGCGTTCTGCCAAAAGCACCATTTGCATGCATATCGTGTGGTTTTGCAGAAAACTGCGTCCGCGTCTACCAAAAGATGCATGTGCATGCTTAAAACGAGTTTTGGCACAAATCCATGTGGGGGTGCTATAAAGAGCAGCATCGGCATGCTTTTCACGTCGTTTGGTAGAAATCCACGTGCGCGTTCTGCCAAAAGCACCATTTGCATGCATATCGTGTGGTTTTGCAGAAAACTGCGTCCGCGTCTACCAAAAGATGCATGTGCATGCTTAAAACGCGTTTTGGCACAAATCCATGTGCGGGTGCTATAAAGAGCAGCATCGGCATGCTTTTCACGTCGTTTGGTAGAAATCCACGTGCGCGTTCTGCCAAAAGCACCATTTGCATGCATATCGTGTGGTTTTGCAGAAAACTGCGTCCGCGTCTACCAAAAGATGCATGTGCATGCTTAAAACGCGTTTTGGCACAAATCCATGTGCGGGTGCTAAAAAGAGCAGCATCGGCATGCTTTTCACGTCGTTTGGTAGAAATCCACGTGCGCGTTCTGCCAAAAGCACCATTTGCATGCATATCGTGTGGTTTTGCAGAAAACTGCGTCCGCGTCTACCAAAAGATGCATGTGCATGCTTAAAACGCGTTTTGGCACAAATCCATGTGCGGGTGCTAAAAAGAGCAGCATCGGCATGCTTTTCACGTCGTTTGGTAGACATCCACGTGCGCATTCTGCCAAAAGCACCATTTGCATGCATATCGTGTGGTTTTGCAGAAAACTGCGTCCGCGTCTACCAAAAGATGCATGTGCATGTTTAAAACGCGTTTTGGCACAAATCCATGTGCGGGTGCTAAAAAGAGCAGCATCGGCATGCTTTTCACGTCGTTTGGTAGAAATCCACGTGTGCGTTCTGCCAAAAGCACCATTTGTATGCATATCGTGTGGTTTTGCAGAAAAGTGCGTCCGCGTCTACCAAAAGATGCATGTGCATGTTTAAAACGCGTTTTGGCACAAATCCATGTGCGGGTGCTAAAAAGAGCAGCATCGGCATGCTTTTCACGTCGTTTGGTAGAAATCCACGTGCGCGTTCTGCCAAAAGCACCATTTGCATGCATGTCGTGTGGTTTTGCAGAAAACTGCGTCCGCGTCTACCAAAAGATGCATGTGCATGCTTAAAACGCGTTTTGGCACAAATCCATGTGCGGGTGCTAAAAAGAGCTGCATCGGCATGCTTTTCACGTCGTTTGGTAGAAATCCACGTGCGCGTTCTGCCAAAAGCACCATTTGCATGCATATCGTGTGGTTTTGCAGAAAACTGCGTCCGCGTCTACCAAAAGATGCATGTGCATGCTTAAAACGCGTTTTGGCACAAATCCATGTGCGGGTGCTAAAAAGAGCAGCATCGGCATGCTTTTCACGTCGTTTGGTAGAAATCCACGTGCGCGTTCTGCCAAAAGCACCATTTGCATGCATATCGTGTGGTTTTGCAGAAAACTGCATCCGCGTCTATCAAAAGATGCATGTGGATGCTTAAAACGCGTTTTGGCACAAATTAATGTGCGGGTGCTAAAAAGAGCAGCATCGGCATGCTTTTCACGTCGTTTGGTAGAAATCCACGTGCGCGTTCTGCCAAAAGCACCATTTGCATGCATATCGTGTGGTTTTGCAGAAAACTGCATCCCCGTCTATCAAAAGATGCATGTGGATGCTGAAAACGCGTTTTGGCACAAATCCATGTGCGGGTGCTAAAAAGAGCAGCATCGGCATGCTTTTCACCTCGTTTGGTAGAAATCCACGTGCGCGTTCTGCCAAAAGCACCATTTGCATGCATATCGTGTGGTTTTGCAGAAAACTGCGTCCGCGTCTACCAAAAGATGCATGTGCATGCTTAAAACGCGTTTTGGCACAAATCCATGTGCGGGTGCTAAAAAGAGCAGCATCGGCATGCTTTTCACGTCGTTTGGTAGAAATCCACGTGCGCGTTCTGCCAAAAGCACCATTTGCATGCATATCGTGTGGTTTTGCAGAAAACTGCGTCCGCGTCTACCAAAAGATGCATGTGCATGCTTAAAACGCGTTTTGGCACAAATCCATGTGCGGGTGCTAAAAAGAGCAGCATCGGCATGCTTTTCACGTCGTTTGGTAGACATCCACGTGCGCATTCTGCCAAAAGCACCATTTGCATGCATATCGTGTGGTTTTGCAGAAAACTGCGTCCGCGTCTACCAAAAGATGCATGTGCATGTTTAAAACGCGTTTTGGCACAAATCCATGTGCGGGTGCTAAAAAGAGCAGCATCGGCATGCTTTTCACGTCGTTTGGTAGAAATCCACGTGTGCGTTCTGCCAAAAGCACCATTTGCATGCATATCGTGTGGTTTTGCAGAAAAGTGCGTCCGCGTCTACCAAAAGATGCATGTGCATGTTTAAAACGCGTTTTGGCACAAATCCATGTGCGGGTGCTAAAAAGAGCAGCATCGGCATGCTTTTCACGTCGTTTGGTAGAAATCCACGTGCGCGTTCTGCCAAAAGCACCATTTGCATGCATGTCGTGTGGTTTTGCAGAAAACTGCGTCCGCGTCTACCAAAAGATGCATGTGCATGCTTAAAACGCGTTTTGGCACAAATCCATGTGCGGGTGCTAAAAAGAGCTGCATCGGCATGCTTTTCACGTCGTTTGGTAGAAATCCACGTGCGCGTTCTGCCAAAAGCACCATTTGCATGCATATCGTGTGGTTTTGCAGAAAACTGCGTCCGCGTCTACCAAAAGATGCATGTGCATGCTTAAAACGCGTTTTGGCACAAATCCATGTGCGGGTGCTAAAAAGAGCAGCATCGGCATGCTTTTCACGTCGTTTGGTAGAAATCCACGTGCGCGTTCTGCCAAAAGCACCATTTGCATGCATATCGTGTGGTTTTGCAGAAAACTGCATCCGCGTCTATCAAAAGATGCATGTGGATGCTTAAAACGCGTTTTGGCACAAATTAATGTGCGGGTGCTAAAAAGAGCAGCATCGGCATGCTTTTCACGTCGTTTGGTAGAAATCCACGTGCGCGTTCTGCCAAAAGCACCATTTGCATGCATATCGTGTGGTTTTGCAGAAAACTGCATCCCCGTCTATCAAAAGATGCATGTGGATGCTGAAAACGCGTTTTGGCACAAATCCATGTGCGGGTGCTAAAAAGAGCAGCATCGGCATGCTTTTCACGTCGTTTGGTAGAAATCCACGTGCGCGTTCTGCCAAAAGCACCATTTGCATGCATATCGTGTGGTTTTGCAGAAAACTGCGTCCGCGTCTACCAAATGATGCATGTGCATGCTTAAAACGCGTTTTGGCACAAATCCATGTGCGGGTGCTAAAAAGAGCAGCATCGGCATGCTTTTCACGTCGTTTGGTAGAAATCCACGTGCGCGTTCTGCCAAAAGCACCATTTGCATGCATATCGTGTGGTTTTGCAGAAAACTGCGTCCGCGTCTACCAAAAGATGCATGTGCATGCTTAAAACGCGTTTTGGCACAAATCCATGTGCGGGTGCTAAAAAGAGCAGCATCGGCATGCTTTTCACGTCGGTTGGTAGAAATCCACGTGCGCGTTCTGCCAAAAGCACCATTTGCATGCATACCGTGTGGTTTTGCAGAAAACTGCGTCCGCGTCTATCAAAAGATGCATGTGGATGCTTAAAACGCGTTTTGGCACAAATCTATGTGCGGGTGCTAAAAAGAGCAGCATCGGCATGCTTTTCACGTCGTTTGGTAGAAATCCACGTGCGCGTTCTGCCAAAAGCACCATTTGCATGCATATCGTGTGGTTTTGCAGAAAGCTCCGTCCGCGTCTACCAAAAGATGCATGTGCATGTTTAAAACGCGTTTTGGCACAAATCCATGTGCGGGTGCTAAAAAGAGCAGCATCGGCATGCTTTTCACGTCGTTTGGTAGAAATCCACGTGCGCGTTCTTCCAAAAGCACCATTTGCATGCATATCGTGTGGTTTTGCAGAAAACGGCGTCCGCGTCTACCAAAAGATGCATGGGCATGCTTAAAACGCGTTTTGGCACAAATACATGTGCGGGTGCTAAAAAGAGCAGCATCGGCATGCTTTTCACGTCGTTTGGTAGAAATCCACGTGCGCGTTCTGCCAAAAGCACCATTTGCATGCATATCGTGTGGTTTTGCAAAAAACTGCGTCTGCGTCTACCAAAAGATGCATGTGCATGCTTAAAACGCGTTTTGGCACAAATCCATGTGCGGGTGCTAAAAAGAGCAGCATCGGCATGCTTTTCACGTCGTTTGGTAGAAATCCACGTGCGCGTTCTGCCAAAATTACCATTTGCATGCATATTTTTATTTTTTTTATTTATTTATTGATACTGTTGACCCTCGCTTGAGGGTCGTTACAGGGAGGGAATACAATGTACAACAATGTACAATTTTGTACAACATACAAAATTCATATATCATAATCATCAAGTTGGGTGCTCCTGACAAAAGATGTCGATAGAACGTTCGAACTTGTGCACGTCCGATTGCTCGACAACTTCAGCAGGCAAACCATTCCAAATTTCGATCACCTCAGGAAAAAAAGAAAAACGAAAAGCATCAACACGTGACTCGTAAGGCTTGATGGATCGTGTGTGGTTTGTTCTCGCGCTCCGTTTTCCCGGAGGCTGAATATATCTATTTGATTTAATCTTAAAGTGCCCTTGAATTATTTGAAATAAAAGCTTTAGTCTTGATTTTTTCCTTCGATTTTCAAGTGACTCGAGCCCACATGAGTTCAGCATTTCCGTCACTGAATCCCTTCTTCTGTATCTTGACGAAATAAAACGAGCGGCCATTCTTTGAATTCGTTCCAGTTTATCTTTTAGGACTTTTTGGTGCGGGCTCCAGACAACACAAGCGTACTCCAAGGATGGGCGGATGAATGTTTTGTAAGCTATCAGCTTGACTTCTTTTGTTGCATGTTCCAATTTCTTCCGCAGAAAGTAAAGTTTTTGGGAAGCTGTCGAGCACACATTATTAATATGTTTATGCCACTGCAGATTATGTGCAATTGTAACACCTAGATACTTGAAGGTATCAACTTTTTTTAGATTATTTTTTCCAATATTATAAGAAAATAGCTGCACAGTCTTCTTATTAGTTATATGCGTAAAAGTTGATTTTGTGTAATTAATTTCCATGTCCCATTTTTCGCACCAAAGATGCAAGGAATGAAGGACACGGTTTATTCTAATTTGGTCGGTAGCTTGTGTTATTCGAGAATAAATTAAACAGTCGTCTGCAAAAAGCTTCAATTCTACGGGAGATTCGGTAACCTCGTTAATATCATTAATATAAATTAGGAACAGTAATGGAGCTAAAACCGATCCTTGAGGAACGCCAGAAAGTACTTCTAGTGTAGAAGAAAAACAATCATCCACATGCACAACCTGCCTGCGATTGTTCAAATAGGCTTTAATCCACTTAAGAATGGTTTCGCTAATTCCTGCTCTGTATAACTTGAAAAGTAATTTACTGTGTGGAACCTTGTCAAATGCTTTTGCAAAATCTATGCAAATGACATCTATTTGTTCTTGGGCATCTATGGCTGAACTAAAATCATGTATCGTTTCTATGAGCTGTGTTATGGTAGATAGCCCTCTTCGGAATCCGTGCTGATACTGATAAAAGAACGCGTTATCCTCGAGGAAAGTTAGTATATGTTTACTTATGATATGTTCTAATAGTTTACAGCTGATACTTGTCAGGGAAATTGGGCGATAATTATTTGCGAGTAGTCGGTCGCCGTTTTTAAAAACAGGTGTTACGACTGCGCACCGCCAATCTTGTGGCAACGAGTTAGTGTGTAGGGACTTTGTAAAGATTATTGTCAAGAAAAATGATATCCACTCAGCGTATCGCTTTAAAAACTGGGTTGGAATCCCATCCGGCCCGCTAGCCTTTTTAGAATCCAAAAGTAACAATTGATTAAACACGCCGGCCTGAGTCACGACCAGGTCTTCCATCGAACATGAGAGGGAGGAAGGCGGGTACGCGTCAAAGTCGTCATTGCTTGGTTTAGAAAAAACAGACTGGAAAAAGTTATTGAAATGATCTGCTATTTTTGTTTTTTCTGTTACTATGTTGTCACTAATTTGAATTCTATTTATTTCCTCTTTGTTGCCACTAAGGTAAAGCCAAAACTTCCGAGGTGCCGTTTTAACGAAGCTACATAGTTTTTTATTAAAAAATTGCTCTTTTGATTCCATCAGAGCCGTTTTTAAACTCTTTCGTAATTTCGATACCTCAGCTGAGCTGTCTTTTCTCCTGCGCAGCCTCTTTATCTTGCGCTTGATGTGTATAATAGGTCGATTAATCCAAGGGTTACGTGGTTTTATTTTCTTTTGTCGAGTTGGAATGAATCTGTCAACGCAATGTTTTATGATATTCTTGAAACGTAGCCATAGATCTTCAACTGGTTCACAATCGCAGGCAAGTTCGAATTCACTATATGACATTTCTAGAAAATCTTGAATGGATGTGTCGTCTGCCTGCCTATAATCCTTAAATTGTACAGGTACAAAGGGTTGGCCACGAGTGTTTGTTCTGACCGTAATGTGCACAGAAACCATTTTATGGTCAGATATCCCGTCTTTAACAGACACAGTATAGTCACCCACTCTGCCCGAGAGAAACACCAAGTCCAAAAGTGACCGGGATTCGAGTGTTACCCTCGTGTCTTCTTCCACGATTTGTTTAAGATTGTGCGAAAACATTATTTGCAGCAGTGCTTCGGAACTAGAAATTTCAATGTTCCCAGGTATCAGTCTGTCCCAGTTGATGCTTGGCAAATTAAAATCTCCGGTCATTATTAGTCTGGTGGTACGGTTCAAGTGAGTGCATAAGAACATATTAAGGTCATCCAAAAACTCTGGTGAAGTGGCAGGCGGCCTATACACTGCACCAACAAGGTAAGTAACACTCGCATAAGTAATTTTGCACCAAACTGTTTCAGGCAAAGTGCACTCGACCGTTACTGCATCTATAGATCTTTTGACAATGATTGCAACACCCCCACCACGAGTATCCCTGTCCCATCTGAACATCTGGTAATTTGGGGGTACCATACAGTGACTAGGCACACCGTTGTTTAGCCATGTTTCGCTTACGACGAGTACGTGTGGACTTTCTGTCAGTAATACATATTCTAATTCGGTTACTTTGTTAAAAAGGCTACGAGCATTCAAAGATAAGATTCGTAGCTATGACGGGGTGAGTTCAGGCATTGATTCGCTGGAATTATCCGAGATGTCAGAGCCATCATGCGAGTTGCCTGCTTTTCTAGTGCGTTGCTTGAACTTATCTCGGGAGTTCAGGAGCGAGCGTGCGTTCTTCTCGTTGTCCCATGTGTATAACTTGTCATTTATTTTGAGCTTGTCGTCGATCAAAAAGACTTTCTTGCCTTGCGCCCTTTCAGCAGAGGCACTTTCCCACAACTTCCTTCGCACCGCTACCGTTTCCTTTGCATAATCATTGCTTACACTAACCGATTGTCCTTTCAGTTTATTGCAGTTCTTTAGCACTTGTTGCTTTTCTCTGCTGTCATAAAATTTCATAATAATTGGCCTAGGTCGTTCTTTGTTCTTTTTCCCTATACGATGAATTTTTTCGACGGTTTTTACTTCAACTCCCAGCGTGTCGTGAAAAATTTTATCTATGACAGCTGCCTTTAACTCCGTCTCTGAATCGCCGATTTTTTCAGAAACACCAAAAACCAGCAGATTGTTACGACGACTATAGTTTTCATATTCAGTCAATTTCCTGGCCTGTTGCTGAACTGTTACCTCAAGATATTCAATTCTTTTGTTCAATTCTTGTATCACTGCCAAGGAATCAGTCAGTCTATCAGTCTTTTCATTAAGTTGACCAATATCCTTGCTGATATTAGTCAACCGGCAGTCAGACGCGGCTTGATTATCAATAATCGTCTGTAACAGTTCAGCTGTCTTAGGCCCGGGGTTTTCTTCTATGTCTCCCGACATCAACAGCATCAGCACGGACCAACAGTCAATAGCAATGCAATGAAGCCTACCAGGGCACGGCAGGACAACTAAAAATCTATTGTCACTATGGTAACAGCAGTCTGTGGATGGGGAACCAACCTGCACAAACAGCAGCAGCGGGTGAGCCATGCTGTCCGCAGGCCAGATGCCGTGCCCTCTGATCTGGTCGGTGTCGCGTCGTTCCTTAAGTAGATCGGCTGCTGGTGACGTCACACCTCGTGGTCGATATCCCTTGAATGTGCTGTTGCTTGTAACGTGGCCCGCGCAAAGCATCAATGGTTGTATCACGGTGATGTTGGTCGTTGATACCGGGGTGGGCGTTGCATGCAAAATCCACGGCAGAACCTGCACAAACAGCAGCAGCGGGTGAGCCATGCTGTCCGCAGGCCAGATGCCGTGCCCTCTGATCTGGTCGGTGTCGCGTCGTTCCTTAAGTAGATCGGCTGCTGGTGACGTCACACCTCGTGGTCGATATCCCTTGAATGTGCTGTTGCTTGTAACGTGGCCCGCGCAAAGCATCAATGGTTGTATCACGGTGATGTTGGTCGTTGATACCGGGGTGGGCGTTGCATGCAAAATCCACGGCAGAACCTGCACAAACAGCAGCAGCGGGTGAGCCATGCTGTCCGCAGGCCAGATGCCGTGCCCTCTATCGTGTGGTTTTGCAGAAAACTGCGTCCGCGTCTACCAAAAGATGCATGTGCATGCTTAAAACGCTTTTTGGCACAAATCCATGTGCGGGTGCTAAAAAGAGCAGCATCGGCATGCTTTTCACGTCGTTTGGTAGAAATCCACGTGCGCGTTCTGCCAAAAGCACCATTTGCATGCATATCGTGTGGTTTTGCAGAAAACTGCGTCCGCGTCTACCAAAGATGCATGTGCATGCTTAAAACGCGTTTTGGCACAAATCCATGTGCGGGTGCTAAAAAGAGCAGCATCGGCATTCTTTTCACGTCGTTTGGTAGAAATCCACGTGCGCGTTCTGCCAAATGCACCATTTGCATGCATATCGTGTGGTTTTGCAGAAAACTGCGTCCGCGTCTACCAAAAGATGCATGTGCATGCTTAAAACGCGTTTTGGCACAAATCCATGTGCGGGAGCTAAAAAGAGCAGCATCGGCATGCTCTTCACGTCGTTTGGTAGAAATCCACGTGCGCGTTCTGCCAAAAGCACCATTTGCATGCATATCGTGTGGTTTTGCAGAAAACTGCGTCCGCGTCTACCAAAAGATGCATGTGCATGCTTAAAACGCGTTTTGACACAAATCCATGTGCGGGTGCTAAAAAGAGCAGCATCGGCATGCTTTTCACGTCGTTTGGTAGAAATCCACGTGCGCGTTCTGCCAAAAGCACCATTTGCATGCATATCGTGTGGTTTTGCAGAAAACTGCGTCCGCGTCTACCAAAAGATGCATGTACGTGCTTAAAACGCGTTTTGGCACAAATTCATGTGCGGGTGCTAAAAAGAGCAGCATCAGCATGCTTTTCACGTCGTTTGGTAGAAATCCACGTTTGGCGTCCTGCCAAAAGCACCATTTGCATGCATATCGTGTGGTTTTGCAGAAAACTGCGTCCGCGTCTACCAAAGATGCATGTGCATGCTTAAAACGCGTTTTGGCACAAATCCATGTGCGGGTGCTAAAAAGAGCAGCATCGGCATTCTTTTCACGTCGTTTGGTAGAAATCCACGTGCGCGTTCTGCCAAATGCACCATTTGCATGCATATCGTGTGGTTTTGCAGAAAACTGCGTCCGCGTCTACCAAAAGATGCATGTGCATGCTTAAAACGCGTTTTGGCACAAATCCATGTGCGGGTGCTAAAAAGAGCAGCATCGGCATGCTTTTCACGTCGTTTGGTAGAAATCCACGTGCGCGTTCTGCCAAAAGCACCATTTGCATGCATATCGCGTGGTTTTGCAGAAAACTGCGTCCGCGTCTACCAAAAGATGCATGTACGTGCTTAAAACGCGTTTTGGCACAAATCCATGTGCGGGTGCTAAAAAGAGCAGCATCGGCATGCTTTTCACGTCGTTTGGTAGAAATCCACGTTTGGCGTCCTGCCAAAAGCACCATTTGCATGCATATCGTGTGGTTTTGCAGAAAACTGCGTCCGCGTCTACCAAAAGATGCATGTGCATGCTTAAAACGCGTTTTGGCACAAATCCATGTGCGGGTGCTAAAAAGAGCAGCATCGGCATGCTTTTCACGTCGTTTGGTAGAAATTCACGTGAGCGTTCGGCCAAAAGCACCATTTGCATGCATATCGTGTGGTTTTGCAGAAAACTGCGTCCGCGTCTACCAAAAGATGCATGTGCATGCTTAAAACGCGTTTTGGCACAAATCCATGTGCGGGTGCTAAAAAGAGCAGCATCGGCATGCTTTTCACGTCGTTTGGTAGAAATCCACGTGCGCGTTCTGCCAAAAGCACCATTTGCATGCAGATCGTGTGGTTTTGCAGAAAATTGCGTCCGCGTCTACCAAAGGATGCATGTGCATGCTTAAAACGCGTTTTGGCACAAATCCATGTGCGGGTGCTAAAAAGGGCAGCATCGGCATGCTTTTCACGTCGTTTGGTAGAAATCGACGTGCGCGTTCGGCCAAAAGCACCATTTGCATGCATATCGTGTGGTTTTGCAGAAAACTGCGTCCGCGTCTACCAAAAGATGTATGTGCATGCTCAAAACGCGTTTTGGCACAAATCCATGTGCGGGTGCTAAAAAGAACAGCATCGGCATGCTTTTCACGTCGTTTGGTAGAAATCGACGTGCGCGTTCGGCCAAAAGCACCATTTGAATGCATATCGTGTGGTTTTGCAGAAAACTGCGTCCGCGTCTACCAAAAGATGCATGTGCATGCTTAAAACGCGTTTTGGCACAAATCCATGTGCGGGTGCTAAAAAGAGCAGCATCGGCATGCTTTTCACGTGGTTTGGTAGAAATCCACGTGCGCGTTCTGCCAAAAGCACCATTTGCATGCATATCGTGTGGTTTTGCAGAAAACTGCGTCCGCGTCTACCAAAAGATGCATGTGCATGCCTAAAACGCGTTTTGGCACAAATCCATGTGCGGGTGCTAAAAAGAGCAGCATCGGCATGATTTTCACGTCGTTTGGTAGAAATCCACGTGCGCGTTCTGCCAAAAGCACCATTTGCATGCATATCGTGTGGTTTTGCAGAAAACTGCGTCCGCGTCTACCAAATGATGCATGTGCATGCTTAAAACGCGTTTTGGCACAAATCCATGTGCGGGTGCTAAAAAGAGCAGCATCGGCATGCTTTTCACGTCGTTTGGTAGAAATCCACGTGCGCGTTCTGCCAAAAGCACCATTTGCATGCATATCGTGTGGTTTTGCAGAAAACTGCGTCCGCGTCTACCAAAAGATGCATGTGCATGCTTAAAACGCGTTTTGGCACAAATCCATGTGCGGGTGCTAAAAAGAGCAGCATCGGCATGCTTTTCACGTCGTTTGGTAGAAATCCACGTGCGCGTTCTGCCAAAAGCACCATTTGCATGCATATCGTGTGGTTTTGCAGAAAACTGCGTCCGCGTCTACCAAAAGATGCATGTGCATGCTTAAAACGCGTTTTGGCACAAATCCATGTGCGGGTGCTAAAAAGAGCAGCATCGGCATGCTTTTCACGTCGTTTGGTAGAAATCCACGTGCGCGTTCTGCCAAAAGCACCATTTGCATGCATATCGTGTGGTTTTGCAGAAAACTGCGTCCGCGTCTACCAAAAGATGCATGTGCATGCTTAAAACGCGTTTTGGCACAAATCCATGTGCGGGTGCTAAAAAGAGCAGCATCGGCATGCTTTTCACGTCGTTTGGTAGAAATCCACGTGCGCGTTCTGCCAAAAGCACCATTTGCATGCATATCGTGTGGTTTTGCAGAAAACTGCGTCCGTGTCTACCAAATGATGCATGTGCATGCTTAAAACGCGTTTTGGCACAAATCCATGTGCGGGTGCTAAAAAGAGCAGCATCGGCATGCTTTTCACGTCGTTTGGTAGAAATCCACGTGCGCGTTCTGCCAAAAGCACCATTTGCATGCATATCGTGTGGTTTTGCAGAAAACTGCGTCCGCGTCTACCGAAAGATGCATGTGCATGCTTAAAACGCGTTTTGGCACAAATCCATGTGCGGGTGCTAAAAAGAGCAGCATCGGCATGCATTTCACGTGGTTTGGTAGAAATCCACGTGCGCGTTCTGCCAAAAGCACCATTTGCATGCATATCGTGTGGTTTTGCAGAAAACTGCGTCCGCGTCTACCAAAAGATGCATGTGCATGCTTAAAACGCGTTTTGGCACAAATCCATGTGCGGGTGCTAAAAAGAGCAGCATCGGCATGATTTTCACGTCGTTTGGTAGAAATCCACGTGCGCGTTCTGCCAAAAGCACCATTTGCATGCATGTCGTGTGGTTTTGCAGAAAACTGCGTCCGCGTCGACCAAAAGATGCATGTGCATGCTTAAAACGCGATTTGGCACAAATCCATGTGCGGGTGCTAAAAAGAGCAGCATCGGCAAGCTTTTCACGTCGTTTGGTAGAAATCCACGTGCGCGTTCTGCCAAAAGCACCATTTGCATGCATAGCCTGTGGTTTTGCAGAAAACTGCGTCCGCGTCTGCCAAAAGATGCATGTGCATGCTTAAAACGCGTTTTGGCACAAATCCATGTGCGGGTGCTAAAAAGAGCAGCATCGGCATGCTTTTCACGTCGTTTGGTAGAAATCCACGTGCGCGTTCTGCCAAAAGCACCATTTGCATGCATATCGTGTGGTTTTGCAGAAAACTGCGTCCGCGTCTACCAAAAGATGCATGTGCATGCTTAAAACGCGTTTTGGCACAAATCCATGTGCGGGTGCTAAAAAGAGCAGCATCGGCATGTTTTTCACGTCGTTTGGTAGAAATCCACGTGTGCGTTCTGCCAAAAGCACCATTTGCATGCATATCGTGTGGTTTTGCAGAAAACTGCGTCCGCGTCTACCAAAAGATGCATGTACATGCTTAAAACGCGTTTTGGCACAAATCCATGTGCGGGTGCTAAAAAGAGCAGCATCGGCATGCTTTTCACGTCGTTTGGTAGAAATCCACGTTTCGCGTCCTGCCAAAAGCACCATTTGCGTGCATATCGTGTGGTTTTGCAGAAAACGGCGTCCGCGTCTACCAAAAGATGCATGTGCATGCTTAAAACGCGTTTTGGCACAAATCCATGTGCGGGTGCTAAAAAGAGCAGCATCGGCATGCTTTTCACGTCGTTTGGTAGAAATCCACGTGCGCGTTCTGCCAAAAGCACCATTTGCATGCATATCGTGTGGTTTTGCAGAAAACTGCGTCCGCGTCTACCAAAAGATGCATGTGCATGCTTAAAACGCGTTTTGGCACAAATCCATGTGCGGGTGCTAAAAAGAGCAGTATCGGCATGCTTTTCACGTCGTTTGGTAGAAATCCACGTGCGCGTTCTCCCAAAAGCACCATTTGCATGCATATCGTGTGGTTTTGCAGAAAACTGCGTCCGCGTCTACCAAAAGATGCATGTGCATGCTTAAAACGCGTTTTGGCACAAATCCATGTGCGGCTGCTAAAAAAAGCAGCATCGGCATGCTTTTCACGTCGTTTGGTAGAAATCCACGTGCGCGTTCTGCCAAAAGCACCATTTGCATGCATATCGTGTGGTTTTGCAGAAAACTGCGTCCGCGTGTACCAAAAGATGCATGTGCATGCTTAAAACGCGTTTTGGCACAAATTCATGTGCGGGTGCTAAAAAGAGCAGCATCGGCATGCTTTTCACGTCGTTTGGTAGAAATCCACGCGCGCGTTCTGCCAAAAGCACCATTTGCATGCATATCGTGTGGTTTTGCAGAAAACTGCGTCCGCGTCTACCAAAAGATGCATGTGCATGCTTAAAACGCGTTTTGGCACAAATCCATGTGCGGGTGCTAAAAAGAGCAGCATCGGCATGCTTTTCACGTCGTTTGGTAGAAATTCACGTGAGCGTTCGGCCAAAAGCACCATTTGCATGCATATCGTGTGGTTTTGCAGAAAACTGCGTCCGCGTCTACCAAAAGATGCATGTGCATGCTTAAAACGCGTTTTGGCACAAATCCATGTGCGGGTGCTAAAAAGAGCAGCATCGGCATGCTTTTCACGTCGTTTGGTAGAAATCCACGTGCGCGTTCTGCCAAAAGCACCATTTGCATGCAGATCGTGTGGTTTTGCAGAAAATTGCGTCCGCGTCTACCAAAGGATGCATGTGCATGCTTAAAACGCGTTTTGGCACAAATCCATGTGCGGGTGCTAAAAAGGGCAGCATCGGCATGCTTTTCACGTCGTTTGGTAGAAATCGACGTGCGCGTTCGGCCAAAAGCACCATTTGCATGCATATCGTGTGGTTTTGCAGAAAACTGCGTCCGCGTCTACCAAAAGATGCATGTGCATGCTCAAAACGCGTTTTGGCACAAATCCATGTGCGGGTGCTAAAAAGAACAGCATCGGCATGCTTTTCACGTCGTTCGGTAGAAATCGACGTGCGCGTTCGGCCAAAAGCACCATTTGAATGCATATCGTGTGGTTTTGCAGAAAACTGCGTCCGCGTCTACCAAAAGATGCATGTGCATGCTTAAAACGCGTTTTGGCACAAATCCATGTGCGGGTGCTAAAAAGAGCAGCATCGGCATGCTTTTCACGTGGTTTGGTAGAAATCCACGTGCGCGTTCTGCCAAAAGCACCATTTGCATGCATATCGTGTGGTTTTGCAGAAAACTGCGTCCGCGTCTACCAAAAGATGCATGTGCATGCCTAAAACGCGTTTTGGCACAAATCCATGTGCGGGTGCTAAAAAGAGCAGCATCGGCATGATTTTCACGTCGTTTGGTAGAAATCCACGTGCGCGTTCTGCCAAAAGCACCATTTGCATGCATGTCGTGTGGTTTTGCAGAAAACTGCGTCCGCGTCGACCAAAAGATGCATGTGCATGCTTAAAACGCGTTTTGGCACAAATCCATGTGCGGGTGCTAAAAAGAGCAGCATCGGCATGCTTTTCACGTCGTTTGGTAGAAATCCACGTGCGCGTTCTGCCAAAAGCACCATTTGCATGCATATCGTGTGGTTTTGCAGAAAACTGCGTCCGCGTCTACCAAATGATGCATGTGCATGCTTAAAACGCGTTTTGGCACAAATCCATGTGCGGGTGCTAAAAAGAGCAGCATCGGCATGCTTTTCACGTCGTTTGGTAGAAATCCACGTGCGCGTTCTGCCAAAAGCACCATTTGCATGCATATCGTGTGGTTTTGCAGAAAACTGCGTCCGCGTCTACCAAAAGATGCATGTGCATGCTTAAAACGCGTTTTGGCACAAATCCATGTGCGGGTGCTAAAAAGAGCAGCATCGGCATGCTTTTCACGTCGTTTGGTAGAAATCCACGTTCGCGTTCTGCCAAAAGCACCATTTGCATGCATATCGTGTGGTTTTGCAGAAAACTGCGTCCGCGTCTACCAAAAGATGCATGTGCATGCTTAAAACGCGTTTTGGCACAAATCCATGTGCGGGTGCTAAAAAGAGCAGCATCGGCATGCTTTTCACGTCGTTTGGTAGAAATCCACGTGCGCGTTCTGCCAAAAGCACCATTTGCATGCATATCGTGTGGTTTTGCAGAAAACTGCGTCCGCGTCTACCAAAAGATGCATGTGCATGCTTAAAACGCGTTTTGGCACAAATCCATGTGCGGGTGCTAAAAAGAGCAGCATCGGCATGCTTTTCACGTCGTTTGGTAGAAATCCACGTGCGCGTTCTGCCAAAAGCACCATTTGCATGCATATCGTGTGGTTTTGCAGAAAACTGCGTCCGTGTCTACCAAATGATGCATGTGCATGCTTAAAACGCGTTTTGGCACAAATCCATGTGCGGGTGCTAAAAAGAGCAGCATCGGCATGCTTTTCACGTCGTTTGGTAGAAATCCACGTTTCGCGTCCTGCCAAAAGCACCATTTGCGTGCATATCGTGTGGTTTTGCAGAAAACTGCGTCCGCGTCTACCAAAAGATGCATGTGCATGCTTAAAACGCGTTTTGGCACAAATCCATGTGCGGGTGCTAAAAAGAGCAGCATCGGCATGCTTTTCACGTCGTTTGGTAGAAATCCACGTGCGCGTTCTGCCAAAAGCACCATTTGCATGCATATCGTGTGGTTTTGCAGAAAACTGCGTCCGCGTGTACCAAAAGATGCATGTGCATGCTTAAAACGCGTTTTGGCACAAATTCATGTGCGGGTGCTAAAAAGAGCAGCATCGGCATGCTTTTCACGTCGTTTGGTAGAAATCCACGCGCGCGTTCTGCCAAAAGCACCATTTGCATGCATATCGTGTGGTTTTGCAGAAAACTGCGTCCGCGTCTACCAAAAGATGCATGTGCATGCTTAAAACGCGTTTTGGCACAAATCCATGTGCGGGTGCTAAAAAGAGCAGCATCGGCATGCTTTTCACGTCGTTTGGTAGAAATCCACGTGCGCGTTCTGCCAAAAGCACCATTTGCTGCATATCGTGTGGTTTTGCAGAAAACTGCGTCCGCGTCTACCAAATGATGCATGTGCATGCTTAAAACGCGTTTTGGCACAAATCCATGTGCGGGTGCTAAAAAGAGCAGCATCGGCATGCTTTTCACGTCGTTTGGTAGAAATCCACGTGCGCGTTCTGCCAAAAGCACCATTTGCATGCATATCCTGCGGTTTTGCAGAAAACTGCGTCCGCGTCTACCAAAAGATGCGTGTGCATGCTTAAAACGCGTTTTGGCACAAATCCATGTGCGGGTGCTAAAAAGAGCAGCATCGGCATGCTTTTCACGTCGTTTGGTAGAAATCCACGCGCGCGTTCTGCCAAAAGCACCATTTGCATGCATATCGTGTGGTTTTGCAGAAAACTGCGTCCGCGTCTACCAAAAGATGCATCCCTACTAGAAAATCCTATTTGTTTTCAAACGGGTTTCATCAAATAGGGTTATGGAACGGGACCCCGTTTGATCCTGTTCAATCCTGACCTGTTTACATCCTGTTTATTCCTGTTTAAACCTGACCCGTTTAAATCCTATTTAATCCTGACCCGTTTAAATCCTGTTTAATCCTGACCCGTTTAATTCCGTCCTATCTAACCCAGACCTGTTTGCCCCTGTTCAGACCTATATTTTGCTACTTTCATACCAGGTCCTTTCAGAATGGATTGATGGTGCTTAATATAATTTACTCTTTAAACCTATTATGTACACTTGTGTATTTGCGATCAGCATTGAAGAGAAGTAGATCTGCATTATGTTTGCAACAAGAATGCCACTTTGACATGTAGGTTTGCCTGGTAGATTGCTTGACACGAAGATGAACACAATTTTCGGCATAGATTGATTAGCACTACCAACACTGATGTGATACATCATGAACAAGTTTTGTATGACCCACGAGTACGTTCTCTATGTATGACCTACAAGAAAATGCAACCTGAAGAAGACTGTACCTCATTTTCATATTTACTACAAGTATGCAAATGTAATTCTTGCAAGTTTAATATATGTTCGATTACTTGTACTCGTCTTAATGCAGTGCTTTTTGCTGTAATGGTTTGTTCACAAATCCACAGTAAAGCGTGATTTTGGGGTGAAAAATGTCAGGCAAAGTATTGGCATGTACTTGTAAGTGAAAAAGACAAGTATACTTTATGTAGGTATTTCTGTACACCCACTTGAGCTTTGATTAAGCCTGAAGTCCTCCGGCTTAAGTAAAAGCATGTCATAAATGTCCCAAGCACTGTTTATTGGACCTTCTAACGGTAGTTCGATGCATCCAGTCTGCCGAGAGAAGACCGCTGGAGTGGGTTGCTTGGGTGAGAGCGAGCAGGGCACCTGAAAAAGTAAAGCCAATAATTTATCTTGACTCATGCAACAGGTTGGCACATAGGCAAATTTGCCTATGTTCCCACAGATAAGAAAGGTTCAGCATTCCGGTCATAGGAGATAATGAATAAATCTTATTGAAAAAATATGTGGTTTCATGCACTGCCTATGTTTCAAGGGAACATGGATTACTGTGGGAGAATAAGCTGTCATAATTAGCAGGCGATTGAAGCAAGTGTTATAGGAAAAAGATGGACACATCGTTTGATTTACAATAATTACTAGTATTGAAGCAACAGAATACAAACACGAAATACCTTTAAAAACAACACCGACACGTTGAGATAATAAATTATTCAGAAACTAAACCCTTCTGCCAGCAAAATACCGTAGTGTACTGGCTTTGACATTGCGCTGCTCAAGCAGAGGGCATGAGATTGAATCCCAGCCACAATGGCTGCATTTAGATGGCAGGGAAATGCCAAAACCCCTATGTAAGGTCTATTGGGCACACGTTAAAGGAGACTAGGGATCCCGCCAACTTGAAGTTATAAAAACCGCGGTAAATTTCGAGATAAGCAAACTCACAAAAGTAGAAGGCCCTGGCCATGGGAAGACCATATAAAGCCTTTTAAGCTAGGTGCCAGCAGCCGCAAAATTTCTTGCAAAAGCGAAATATAGCAGAAGCGGTATTTTTCTGTAGATCACTTTTGCAAGGTATTTTACAATTTGACACCCGACATGTTGGGCATCTACGGGCAACAGCAATTCTTGCACAGATCATAGCAAATACTGTTGCACCTAGGTATAAATAGACACATAGGTATAGGTACAGTCACCGACTGACTTTCCGGACTCCGAAAATTCGGACATGATTACTCGGTCTGCTTCACGGCACCGCCATTCTCCCCATGGACCATAATGTATAACAACTTCCGAAAGTTCGGACGCCTTGCAACCTCTCTGATTTTTCGGACACTCCTTGAGCCAACTTGATCGAGAGCACCATGCACCGACTCGGATTGTTGCATGGTTCTACTTGCTGAACGCCATTTTTGTTTTGAACGGAGCCTCCTTGCTGCCCCACGAAGTGGCGCTACTGCAAATCCCTGCTCATCATCCATCGTTTCTGCCTGGTTTATAGCTACAGCAGTTCCGGTCTCAGCTTAGTATGCCATGTCAAGACAATCCAGCAGCTGATTTGTTTGTTTCTTCGTGCATGACGCTGCGAGTCGGCCAGGTTTTTGTTTGTGCAACTTATGTCGGCGTGACGATGTTTGACGAAGCAAGATGGGCCAATTCATTTCACTAATATCTAGAATAGCTACCTGTAAGCACCATCTACCTTTCAACAACATTTGCAAAGCAAAAAACCTCATCCTGAAAAGTCTGCACATGAAGACATCAGTAGCATCATCAGCGTGGGGCCTCAAGATAATTCGGCAAGCCAAGAAATTGCTGACAGCACGAGTGCAAGCATGCCAACAGGAAATCAGTGGCTGAATAATGCACCTTCTACCAATTGGTAGACAGTGCATTTTCGCAAAGCCCTAACTACAGCAGATCATTGTTCAGGAGTTCCCGAATGCACAACTCTATGCCATTATCACGCCGACTCTAGGGAAGCACCTCTGCACAGTTGCAAGGAAAAAAGCTAGATGCCCCAAGAGAAATGAGCCCACTCAAGCCATGGAAGTTATGTTTACCTTGTCTTCCTACAACTACTCAAAACCTAGGACTGCTGTTTTGCACAAGGGAACAAAAGTCAACATTGGTGCCTCGCCCAACACAAGTGGTCTGCGCCGTAGAAGGTGCCATCAGTCAGCCCACAGATGAGGCCCACATCAGTGCTGTCAGTGTGCTGTACAAATTGCAGAAGCACAGCCTACAAGCTTGTCTGCCTTAGTGTGATCGCACCAATGAACGAAAACCAACGAATCAAGTTTGTTTCGTGCCGAGAACAGTTGCCTCATGCTGGATTTTCCTACAATTCTTTCTAAGCACAGATAATGCTTGGTTTGTTGTGTAGGCATGTAAATAATGAAAAGGCCTGCATCACTATCTCTGAAAAAAATCATGTAACAAAGCACGTACAGTACACAGGTGCAGTGTCTATGACATACGATTTCGTGCAGTAGAGGCTACATCGGATAAACCGGCCAATGTATAAATGACTGGCAGCGTGACCAAGCAAACTTGATGCGTGGGTCAGTTAGCAGTGGTAGTGCACTCCTCTCGGCGCACATGCACCTATGTTTGAAAGCTGCTTGATCGTGACAAAATATAAAGACAAAAGCGCTGGAGAGATATCTGAGGCTTTTCTTATATGTATGACGAGGAACCTAGCACTAGCTCCCCAAGCAGAGAATTACTAGACAGTGAAACTGCTTCTTATCATTGTAAAACAAGTGTCACGCTCACCATGTGATGCATCCTTTTCGTTTCTGTGCGAACAGCATGTATTCAGATCTATTCTCCCCCTTTCACCTTTTGCACAATATCACTGTGCGAGCAATAATACTGAACTGTTAGTAGCAGTCTGTCATGTTGCCTCCTTTCTTTCCTTGTGAATTGTGTGCTAAATAAGGCTTTTTTTGGTGAAAGAGTGTTAGTTTAACACATGAACTAGCGCCATGGCACTTTGCAATAAAGGAGTTATAATTATCTAAAAATATGTCCATGCAGAACAGTGTCAAAAGAACACCTTAAAGAAAGAACATGAGCGTATCTATCATAAAGACCAATCCTTGTCTTTTTTCCTTAACATAATTTTCAATACCGATATTGAAGTACAAGCTCACCATATTATATCACCTTGTCAATGAAGCAAGGCACAATTGTGCCCAACTGTCGCGGGACCAACTTGGATGTGGAGATCAGCGCAGATCAGCAACATAGCATGGTCTGTTTACACTTCTTCTCCAGGTCCAGCAATACCTATAGCAGCTATAAAACAAGTGAGCTTAGAATCAGAAGCGAAACAATATAAAAAGTGACACTGAACAACGCAACTGTCGTTGAGCATAAATAGGATCGAAATGCTGACATTATGCCCATAAATAACTTCACTTTGAGCAACAAAGCATCCAATTTAAGAAAGATTATATGTATGAGCTATCTATGTGAGAAAGATTAATCGAACGCCCTCTATTTGCCATACCCCTCCCTTTATGCATGGATGTCTTCCTGACTGAGTGAGCTGGGCTGATCCCAAGTATAGTGTAATTAAAGGTTGTCACTTGGTGGGCTAATCCCGATACCATTGCATGACTTGTACAATAATTTTAATGTGAAGCATAACTGCGAGTCGGCCTAGTTGGAACATATTCATATTTATACTTTTTGTGCGCAAACAAACAGGGACGAAGAATAGGGGCAACACAAGGACGAGCGCTTTCTAACAACTGGTTTCATTTTTGAAGAACTACTTACTTAAATACCCACAGAACTGCGCGATCTAGAGAAACAGAGCACGCCTACAGCGCATATGATACCCGCTGATCTGCGCGATCAAGTCAAAAGAGCAACGTCAATATTACATATAACACTTGTGATAAAAAAGAAGGCGTGGACAAAAGCCATAACTACCATAACTTCATAACTACCAGCCACCAAAAGGTGGCTGGTAGTTATGAAGTAAAAGTGGTATTTTCGGCAAAAAACAAAATAGGCAGTGTGTGTTCCAAGGTTAAAAAGAAGTTCGAAAGTAAGGATGATGTACAGAAAGAATGCACTGTTAAACATCCGCGCAAGAACCAATTTGTTGCTTGCGCGAAGAACGTTGTTTACCAGATTCCTATGACGTGTGGTCATGTGTACGTAGGGCAGACTGGGAGATGCATTAACACTAGGTTAAGGGAGCACTTGTCTAGCCTGAAAGGTCGCCCTAGTACGCATTTGGCAATGCATTGCCAAGAACATGGTTGCTCCCCTTGTGTTACTAGCACAGACATTTTGTACAGGCATAGGAATCAAACCGCTAGGGAAATCGTGGAAGCATACTGGATTGAAAAACAAAAAGAAAAATGCATCAGCCATCCTTCTCTTTCATTGTTAGATAAAGAAAATTCGCTTCTATCATCACATCTTTAACGCATGTTATTGTAAGTGGTTGTTTTTATGCACTTTGCTTTTTTTAGTATGACTGGGGGGCTTTTGTCCACGCCTTCTTTTTTATCACAAGTGTTATATGTAATATTGACGTTGCTCTTTTGACTTGATCGCGCAGATCAGCGGGTATCATATGCGCTGTAGGCGTGCTCTGTTTCTCTAGATCGCGCAGTTCTGTGGGTATTTAAGTAAGTAGTTCTTCAAAAATGAAACCAGTTGTTAGAAAGCGCTCGTCCTTGTGTTGCCCCTATTCTTCGTCCCTGTTTGTTTGCGCACAAAAAGTATAAATATGAATTTTAATGTGTAGTGTAATGCTGGCCATCCTGCAGGCACTGCAACATTATAGCACCCATAAGGCTAATGGTATTACCTGATAAGGTTAACTAGTAAGTGTCCCCAGAAGCATAACTCGGCATGTATACTCGAAGGCCATTATTATAAGAGAAGCAATACCAGAGGTGAAGCTTTATCCTGTGCCATATGCAAAATGGCTGAGCACACCCAGCTTTTTGGTTACATTCTCACTTGTGACCACTGCAACAGGCTGACTGACATGCGTAACCAGCAGTTTGTAGGACCACATTTTCATAACCTGCAATTTTTTTTACATCTGAAGAGATCAGCCTCAAGCTCCATGATGCGCTGCACTCGAGAAGCATTATAAACTGGCAACATTTAAATGCTATGCTGCATGGTTTGTTGCATGCTTTAGGAATTTACTTATTTATTATACACATAGCTCATAGGCTCCAGTTCGAGTATTGCATGAGGTGGCAAGAAAACAAATTCTGAACAAACAAGGAGAACATTCAACAAAACAAGTCAGACCAAAGAAGAAAAAATAACATACTCTCATAATAGGACTATGTATCTGGCAGCTAGCTTATAAAAAAGACAATTAGGAATGTTTTACTACTGGTAGCGCTTTAGGGGATGGAATGTAGAATTCCAAGCTTCGTACACTTTTAAGCCACCTTTCGTGGCTTTTTGTTTTGAAGTCCTATTCTCTGTACTATTATAGAAATGAATACCCCCCTCCAAAATTAAACGAAGAAAAACATGTAATGCACAGTAATGTAACACAATAATGTAATGCACAACAGTGAATACTTGGAAAAATGTAATTAAGAACATGGAGTCTATGTGGGCACAGATGTTAGAAGTCTACATGAAAGCATAATAATAAAGGTGGGCAAAGCATTTATGCTTTTGTCGGGCAACCTGCAGCAAGACATACAGTTAAAAGGATATGCATGCCTCACAACACAGTCCCTAAAAATATCTGTCACAATACAGTGAGTAGGTATATCATGCATATCTACAATAGCCCCTAATTATATTTAACTCAGAGGGGGCTACCTATGTAACTTGATCAAACTGAAGGTGGGCCAAATTCTAAATATACGATTCAAGTAGACAGAAAATGGACATATGAAAATGCATCTACAGCAAAAGTGTTGTAGATTATGTCATACCTGCCAACCTGTGAACGTAATATTTTGTAAAAATGCTGCAGACACTAAATTCTTTGTTGGGGACATAGCACACATTATTTTAAAGCTTGCTCTCAGCACCCCCATTGTTGCATACACACACACATTATTAATAAAGGGAAAATCGCACATCTACCCACTCGTAGCAATTGCTACAAAAGAAACCCGTACGGATTCCTCGAAAGGAAAGCCTCACATTTGAAAAAAAGAAACCGTCAAGGTCTGGGACTCAAACCCGGGACCACCGCCTTTCCGGGACAGCCGCTTTACCATCTAAGATAACCAGGCGGCTAGCAGATGGCCCGGCGAAGTCGAATTTGTCGACAACATGAAGCAAAGGCAAGGGTCTGACGTAATAGTTCTGCGGAAACGCGCAAGGTGTAGAGAAGTAATGAATAAAGGCGAAAAAAATATTACGTCAAACCCTTGCCTTTGCTTCGTGTTGTCAACTAATTCGACTTCGCCCTGCCATGTGCTAGCCACCTGGTTATCTCAGATGGTAGAGTGGCTGCCTCGGAAAGGCGGTAGTCCCGGGTTCGAGTCCCGGACCAGGACGAATTTTTCTTCAACCTGTGCGGCTTTCCTTTTGAGGAACACATACCGGTTTCCTTTGTAGCAAATGGTACGAGCGGGTGGCTGTCTGATTTTCCCTTTATTAATTACTTCTCTCCACCTCGTGTGTTTGCGCAGAACTATTATGTCACACACACATTATCAACCATTATTTAACTTGTCGTGCAGCACAAAAAGCAGCAGCGAACTTGAAACCAGTAACTGACAACATTGTTTTTTTTAGACTACAGAGCTTTACGCTGCTTCAGGAATTTATCTGACAAAACTTCCCAAAAGCAAGTGCCCCTCTGATGTACTCGTTAGAGATATTGCATCGTTAATAATAAAGCAGTACAAGTACCATTACAATTACTTTTTTACATGCATTTTAACAATGTCATGCCATCAATCTCTCAACAGCTTCAAAACATCTTAACCAACACAACTTCATTGTCTTTCTAAAGTGACATTCATAAAATTGTAAAATGAGCCCACATTTGTAAACCCACGCAAAATTCAGGAGAGTTTCCAAACATGGATGATACCAACAAAATCTGCAGCTCGTGTAAGTGGCAGCAACTGCTTTGCACACACCTTGTCACAGCATGCACATCAGGTACTTTTCCGTGCTGTTGAGGCTGCAGAAGTGCCGCAGGTGCATATGTGGAGGTGCCTCTGGTTCACAAAATCTTGCCATCCCTAAAAAATAATAAATGCTTAATTTATTGTAATCCCTGCTGAAACTGCAAACTTGTGATATAAAAAGATCACGTCACATTTTGAAAAAAGTCTCATACAACCAGTTACATGAAGCTGCAACTGGTTGTGCAAATATCTGATTGTAACATCACAGGCGGTTAAATAACGCGTAAATCGAACTGTAGCAAACATGAATCTACTATGAAAAGATTTACACAAACGTACAGCTGTATAACGTGAAATGTGAATTGTACTATCAAAAAATTCCGTAGGATATGAAAAGCGTTCCAAAACCTAATTTGTTTATGCGGCGCAACAAAGCACTGCTCCCAAAGGACGACGCGCTCAAAATTACAACAGACCACCTCTTTTTCTGGAGAGACAATCCAGAAAAGAGAAAGATTTTTCGATCAAAAAGAAACATTGCTTATGTAATTTCGGCTTCTCTGCAAGATCGGAACCCTTTACAAGTACACGAAAACACACAGGACATAAATACACGTCATCTGACGACACTCTATAAACAGAAGAATTTCCATACAAGCTAAAAATCTGGCCATGCGTCGACGAAGGAATCGGGTGCTATCTCGCGCAGCTGTTAGCTGTGAAGACGACACATCGACGTACTACTTCTAGAAATGCTTATACCATTTCTCAATGAAAAATTATGTACACAAACAATAACTTTCTTTGCTTGAATTTTTGTGCCCATTTATATCAAAGAACCACGCGCGCTAGCGTGCTTCATAGGTGAAAGTAAATAAACCACAGATAGAGCTGTTGGTAATATGAATACGTTTTAGGGCAATTTCCATGGAACTTTTTGCTAAATGTGCACTGCGGCATGAAGAACAACCATTTGAAAAGCACATTTATAATTCTTACTGCTTTACGAATCCGGATTCGGTTGTTGTACGGATCTTGCGATACGTACAACAGCGCACACTTCACGAACCATAGACAGGAAGAATGCGCGCAAGCGCCGGACTAACCTTTCTCGGCGAACTCGGAAAACGCTCCCTCTAGTGTCACAGGTGCCGCGGCATCGACTGCACCAACGGTTCTTCCGGCGCACGCAGTTGAATTGCGGATCAACTACAGGACGTAAGAGCACAACTTTCACCAAATTCTTCCGTACAGTGCGATACGATGCGACAGTGCCAGAGGAGGAGATCCTTTTCATGAGCCCGGAACAAAGGAAGCGCGAAGGGTCATATCTTCGACATCGGCGCACCACACGAAGAATACTGCGGGCTACATTACGCGGTCCCAGGGGTTTTGTGATTCTCAATGCATACAAAATGCACCACAATTTCTCTCGGCACAGCGTACACACGAATAAACAACTACATCTGACGGCGTCAATACACAGCAAGCACTCACATGTAGCGACAACTGCAGACGGCAAAATAATATCACCTGTAACTATACCGGCGCTACCTGTGGTGTCATCTGTAGGCCGCCACCGAAAGCGACCGTGCTTTCGGTGATCTCATGGATGGTGACGGCGTTGTATTTCGATGTTATGCGAGTCGTACAGCGTCTTGTACGACGTGTTTCAGCAACGTTGCTTTTAATAGAGAGGACAGCAATCTGCGTATACGCGGTATAAACGTCTTACCCACTTGAAAAACACAACAGGAAATTTTCAGTCTGTCGTATTTTGGGACGTTGTGACTGTCGTTCTGTTCTCTGTAGTGTGACGTCCTGTAGTCGAAAATTCTGTAGTTCCTGATCAATATTTGATGAAAAATTGACAGAGACCACTTTAAGGATATGTAAAATTATTAATACGAAAAAAAAATTAAAAAAAAAGAAGTAGAGAAAAAAATGCTTTCGCCTACGATTCGAACTTCGGATCTACCGGTCCCGAGACAAGCATCTTACCACTGCACCAAGCCGAGCATAACTGCTATTAAATTGTTTAAGCTATGCCAACAGTGTAAATCGCTGTCTGGGTTGCAGTTTACATTTATATTTTAAAAGCCAAGATGCGCTTTCACTTCACCGCGTCAACTGCCGCATCTCTAGATGAGCAACAGTGTTGTTACCATCGACAGGTACATCGTGGAGTGCTAGACCATCGATTTTGCTGTAACGATATCCATATTTGATAAGAAATTCAGAAGTAGACAACGGTGACCGGAGACACTGAGGGTTGTTACTGCTAATTTCGACAGTTGTCTCTTGCTCTTTACACTTTTGAGCTCGCATATAATTCGTGTTCAATGCTATATAGCTACATAAACACTCGTGGTTGAGTCTTCATCCCGACAGAATACTGGCTTCTCACGGCAGCGCTGTACCAGATTAATGAGACCCGAGCGAGACAGCTTTTCACGCAACTTTGTGGAACAATCCGAAACTTCCTTTCCGCTTCGCATAGGCTTGTGCAATATTTCTGGGAAATTAACTAATGTGTCAGTGTAACCGCACATGTAAGTCCACAGGCCTGTGTGCCCCATCTTACCAAATAAAACAAAGCGGATACGCAGCCATTCCCGCAGATGGTATGATTTTGATCAGCGGCCGATTTTGAGGAGGCCGGTAGGGCGTTGCTGGTGCCGCGTCGTCACGGCACAATTATAACAATTGGCCACGTCGACTTTAATACCAGTGTCGGTGCTATCAATATTGCCGCCTTCAGAGAAGCACGATTGAATACCGCGCAAGAGAAAAGTACAGTGCACACCACCGATGCGAAGCTGACATTTTAAAGGGCCGCGACGGAAAGTGCTTCTGTTGCGACTTCAGAACTCTTGGCCGTCGCGACCGAATGTTTCTGTTGCGACGTCAGCATTGCTGTCGTAACGCCAGAAATGTCTGTCGCAACTACAAAAACGTTAGGAACTTCTGTCGTACAACAGAAATTTCTGTAGTTGCAGCAGGAATTCCTGTTGTCTTTTTCAACTGGGCACGACCGGGAATCGGTGTGAAATTCGCAGCTAGCATATCGCAGTTTGGTCTGTGAATGTTCCGAGGTTGTCACGCAATTTCGGTAGAGCTTGATAATGGCCCCAATTTAGCACAAGGGGCTAAATTGTCAGGATGTAGAACAATAAAAAAGTTCCTCCCCAGTTCTATTCAAGCATTAAACTGGTATGCATGATACCATCCAGTGTGGTTGCCACAAAGCTCCAGATTAAACCAGCTTTTGTGCCAAACAGGCGACCCTATATGGTGCCACTGCGTCCAGTATAAGCCAGTTTAGTTGCGAACAGGGCCCCTGTTAAGACCCATTTCTGCGTGAACTGGTCGTGCCTATACCTGCTTGCATGCCAAACGGGACCCCGCTCAGACGTGTTCGTGTGTGAACTGGTCCTGTTTATACCTCTTTGCATGCCAAACGGGACCCCGTTCAGACCTGTTCGTGTGTAAACTGGTCCAGTTTACCCCTGTTTGCATGCCAAACGGGACCCCGTTCAGACCTGTTCGTGTGTAAACTTGTCCTGTTTATACCTGTTTGTTGCTAAACAGGTCCCTGTTAAAACCAGTTTAAACCTGTATAACCCAGTTTGAATTTAAATAGGATTTTCTAATAGGGATGTGCATGCTTAAAACGCGTTTTGGCACAAATCCATGTGCGGGTGCTAAAAAGAGCAGCATCGGCATGCTTTTCACGTCGTTTGGTAGAAATCCACGTACGCGTTCTGCCAAAAGCACCATTTGCATGCATATCGTGTGGTTTTGCAGAAAACTGCGTCCGCGTCTACCAAAAGATGCATGTGCATGCTTAAAACGCGTTTTGGCACAAATCCATGTGCGGGTGCTAAAAAGAGCAGCATCGGCATGCTTTTCACGTCGTTTGGAACAAATACACGTGCGTGTTCTGCCAAAAGCACCATTTGCATGCATATCGTGTGGTTTTGTAGAAAACTGCGTCCGCGTCTACCAAAAGGTGCATGTGCATGCTTAAAACGCGTTTTGGCACAAATCCATGTGCGGGTGCTAAAAAGAGCAGCATCGGCATGCTTTTCACGACGTTTGGTAGAAATCCACGTTTCGCGTTCTGCCAAAAGCACCATTTGCATGCATATCGTGTGGTTTTGCAGAAAACTGCGTCCGCGTCTACCAAAAGATGCATGTGCATGCTTAAAACGCGTTTTGGCACAAATCCATGTGCGGGTGCTAAAAAGAGCAGCATCGGCATGCTTTTCACGTCGTTTGGTAGAAATCCACGTGCGCGTTCTGCCAAAAGCACCATTTGCATGCATATCGTGTGGTTTTGCAGAAAACTGCGTCCGCGTCTACCAAAAGATGCATGTGCATGCTTAAAACGCGTTTTGCACCAATCCATGTGCGGGTGCTAAAAAGAGCAGCATCGGCATGCTTTTCACGTCGTTTGGTAGAAATCCACGTGCGCGTTCTGCCAAAAGCACCATTTGCATGCATATCGTGTGGTTTTACAGAAAACTGCGTCCGCGTCTACCAAAAGATGCATGTGCATGCTTAAAACGCGTTTTGGCACAAATCCATGTGCGGGTGCTAAAAAGAGCAGCATCGGCATGCTTTTCACGTCGTTTGGTAGAAATCCACGTGCGCGTTCTGCCAAAAGCACCATTTGCATGCATATCGTGTGGTTTTGCAGAAAACTGCGTCCGCGTCTATCAAAAGATGCATGTGCATGCTTAAAACGCGTTTTGGCACAAATCCATGTGCGGGTGCTAAAAAGAGCAGCATCGGCATGCTTTTCAAGTCGTTTGGTAGAAATCCACGTGCGCGTTCTGCCAAAAGCACCATTTGCATGCATATCGTGTGGTTTTGCAGAAAACTGCATCCGCGTCTACCAAATGATGCATGTGCATGCTTAAAACGCGTTTTGGCACAAATCCATGTGCGGGTGCTAAAAAGAGCAGCATCGGCATGCTTTTCACGTCGTTTGGTAGAAATCCACGTGCGCGTTCTGCCAAAAGCACCATTTGCATGCATATCGTGTGGTTTGGAGAAAACTGCGTCCGCGTCTACCAAAAGATGCATGTGCATGCTTAAAACGCGTTTTGGCACAAATCCATGTGCGGGTGCTAAAAAGAGCAGCATCGGCATGCTTTTCACGTCGTTTGGTAGAAATCCACGTGCGCGTTCTGCCAAAAGCACCATTTGCATGCATATCGTTTGGTTTTGCAGAAAACTGCGTCCGCGTCTAGCAAAAGATGCATGTGCATGCTTAAAACGCGTTTTGGCACAAATCGATGGGCGGGTGCTAAAAAGAGCAGCATCGGCATGCTTTTCACGTCGTTTGGTAGAAATCCACGTGCGCGTTCTGCCAAAAGCACCATTTGCATGCATATCGTGTGGTTTTGCAGAAAACTGCGTCCGCGTCTACCAAATGATGCATGTGCATGCTTAAAACGCGTTTTGGCACAAATCCATGTGCGGGTGCTAAAAAGAGCAGCATCGGCATGCTTTTCACTTCGTTTGGTAGAAATCCACGTGCGCGTTCTGCCAAAAGCACCATTTGCATGCATATCCTGCGGTTTTGCAGAAAACTGCGTCCGCGTCTACCAAAAGATGCATGTGCATGCTTAAAACGCGTTTTGGCACAAATCCATGTGCGGGTGCTAAAAAGAGCAGCATCGGCATGCTTTTCACGTCGTTTGGTAGAAATCCACGTGCGCGTTCTGCCAAAAGCACCATTTGCATGCATATCGTGTGGTTTTGCAGAAAACTGCGTCCGCGTCTAGCAAAAGATGCATGTGCATGCTTAAAACGCGTTTTGGCACAAATCGATGGGCGGGTGCTAAAAAGAGCAGCATCGGCATGCTTTTCACGTCGTTTGGTAGAAATCCACGTGCGCGTTTTGCCAAAAGCACCATTTGCATGCATATCGTGTGGTTTTGCAGAAAACTGCGTCCGCGTCTACCAAAAGATGCATGTGCATGCTTAAAACGCGTTTTGGCACAAATCCATGTGCGGGTGCTAAAAAGAGCAGCATCAGCATGCTTTTCACGTCGTTTGGTAGAAATCCACGTGCGCGTTCTGCCAAAAGCACCATTTGCATGCATATCGTGCGGTTTTGCAGAAAACTGCGTCCGCGTCTACCAAAAGATGCATGTGCATGCTTAAAACGCGTTTTGGCACAAATCCATGTGCGGGTGCTAAAAAGAGCAGCATCGGCATGCTTTTCACGTCGTTTGGTGGAAATCCACGTGCGCGTTCTGCCAAAAGCACCATTTGCATGCATATCGTGTGGTTTTGCAGAAAACTGCATCCGCGTCTACCAAATGATGCATGTGCATGCTTAAAACGCGTTTTGGCACAAATCCATGTGCGGGTGCTAAAAAGAGCAGCATCGGCATGCTTTTCACGTCGTTTGGTAGAAATCCACGTGCGCGTTCTGCCAAAAGCACCATTTGCATGCATATCGTGTGGTTTTGCAGAAAACTGCGTCCGCGTCTACCAAAAGATGCATGTCCATGCTTAAAACGCGTTTTGGCACAAATCCATGTGCGGGTGCTAAAAAGAGCAGCATCGGCATGCTTTTCACGTCATTTGGTAGAAATCCACGTGCGCGTTCTGCCAAAAGCACCATTTGCATGCATATCGTGTGGTTTTGCAGAAAACTGCGTCCGCGTCTATCAAAAGATGCATGTGCATGCTTAAAACGCGTTTTGGCACAAATCCATGTGCGGGTGCTAAAAAGAGCAGCATCGGCATGCTTTTCACGTCGTTTGGTAGAAATCCACGTGCGCGTTCTGCCAAAAGCACCGTTTGCATGCATATCGTGTGGTTTTGCAGAAAACTGCGTCCGCGTCTACCAAAAGATGCATGTGCATGCTTAAAACGCGTTTTGGCGCAAATCCATGTGCGGGTGCTAAAAAGAGAAGCATCGGCATGCTTTTCACGTCGTTTGGTAGAAATCCACGTGCGCGTTCTGCCAAAAGCACCATTTGCATGCATATCGTGTGGTTTTCCAGAAAACTGCGTCCGCGTCTACCAAAAGATGCATGTGCATGCTTAAAATGCGTTTTGGCACAACTCCATGTGCGGGTGCTAAAAAGAGCAGCATCGGCATGCTTTTCACGTCGTTTGGTAGAAATCCACGTGCGCGTTCTGCCAAAAGCACCATTTGCATGCATATCGTGTGGTTTTGCAGAAAACTGCGTCCGCGTCTACCAAAAGATGCATGTGCATGCTTAAAACGCGTTTTGGCACAAATCCATGTGCGGGTGCTAAAAAGAGCAGCATCGGCATGCTTTTCACGTCGTTTGGTAGAAATCCACGAGCGCGTTATGCCAAAAGTACCATTTGCATGCATATCGTGTGGTTTTGCAGAAAACTGCGTCCGCGTCTACCAAAAGATGCATGTGCATGCTTAAAACGCGTTTTGGCACAAATCCATGTGCGGGTGCTAAAAAGAGCAACATCGGCATGCTTTTCACGTCGTTTGGTAGAAATCCACGTGCGCGTTCTCCCAAAAGCACCATTTGCATGCATATCGTGTGGTTTTGCAGAAAACTGCGTCCGCGTCTACCAAAAGATGCATGTGCATGCTTAACACGCATTTTGGCACAAATCCATGTGCGGGTGCTAAAAAGAGCAGCATCGGCATGCTTTTCACGTCGTTTGGTAGAAATCCACGTGCGCGTTCTGCCAAAAGCACCATTTGCATGCATATCGTGTGGTTTTGCAGAAAACTGCGTCCGCGTCTACCAAAAGATGCATGTGCATGCTTAAAACGCGTTTTGGCACAAATCCATGTGCGGGTGCTAAAAAGAGCAGCATCGGCATGCTTTTCACGTCGTTTGGTAGAAATCCACGTGCGCGTTCTGCCAAAAGCACCATTTGCATGCATATCGTGTGGTTTTGCAGAAAACTGCGTCCGCGTCTATCAAAAGATGCATGTGCATGCTTAAAACGCGTTTTGGCACAAATCCATGTGCGGGTGCTAAAAAGAGCAGCATCGGCATGCTTTTCAAGTCGTTTGGTAGAAATCCACGTGCGCGTTCTGCCAAAAGCACCATTTGCATACATATCGTGTGGTTTTGCAGAAAACTGCATCCGCGTCTACCAAATGATGCATGTGCATGCTTAAAACGCGTTTTGGCACAAATCCATGTGCGGGTGCTAAAAAGAGCAGCATCGGCATGCTTTTCACGTCGTTTGGTAGAAATCCACGTGCGCGTTCTGCCAAAAGCACCATTTGCATGCATATCGTGTGGTTTTGCAGAAAACTGCGTCCGCGTCTACCAAAAGATGCATGTGCATGCTTAAAACGCGTTTTGGCACAAATCCATGTGCGGGTGCTAAAAAGAGCAGCATCGGCATGCTTTTCACGTCGTTTGGTAGAAATCCACGTGCGAGTTCTGCCAAAAGCACCATTTGCATGCATATCGTGTGGTTTTGCAGAAAACTGCGTCCGCGTCTAGCAAAAGATGCATGTGCATGCTTAAAACGCGTTTTGGCACAAATCGATGGGCGGGTGCTAAAAAGAGCAGCATCGGCATGCTTTTCACGTCGTTTGGTAGAAATCCACGTGCGCGTTCTGCCAAAAGCACCATTTGCATGCATATCGTGTGGTTTTGCAGAAAACTGCGTCCGCGTCTACCAAATGATGCATGTGCATGCTTAAAACGCGTTTTGGCACAAATCCATGTGCGGGTGCTAAAAAGAGCAGCATCGGCATGCTTTTCACGTCGTTTGGTAGAAATCCACGTGCGCGTTCTGCCAAAAGCACCATTTGCATGCATGTCGTGCGGTTTTGCTGAAAACTGCGTCCGCGTCTACCAAAAGATGCATGTGCATGCTTAAAACGCGTTTTGGCACAAATCCATGTGCGGGTGCTAAAAAGAGCAGCATCGGCATGCTTTTCACGTCGTTTGGTAGAAATCCACGTGCGCGTTCTGCCAAAAGCACCATTTGCATGCATATCGTGTGGTTTTGCAGAAAACTGCGTCCGCGTCTACCAAAAGATGCATGTGCATGCTTAAAACGCGTTTTGGCACAAATCCATGTGCGGGTGCTAAAAAGAGCAGCATCAGCATGCTTTTCACGTCGTTTGGTAGAAATCCACGTGCGCGTTCTGCCAAAAGCACCATTTGCATGCATATCGTGTGGTTTTGCAGAAAACTGCGTCCGCGTCTACCAAAAGATGCATGTGCATGCTTAAAACGCGTTTTGGCGCAAATCCATGTGCGGGTGCTAAAAAGAGAAGCATCGGCATGCTTTTCACGTCGTTTGGTAGAAATCCACGTGCGCGTTCTGCCAAAAGCACCATTTGCATGCATATCGTGTGGTTTTCCAGAAAACTGCGTCCGCGTCTACCAAAAGATGCATGTGCATGCTTAAAACGCGTTTTGGCACAACTCCATGTGCGGGTGCTAAAAAGAGCAGCATCGGCATGCTTTTCACGTCGTTTGGTAGTAATCCACGTGCGCGTTCTGCCAAAAGCACCATTTGCATGCATATCGTGCGGTTTTGCAGAAAACTGCGTCCGCGTCTACCAAAAGATGCATGTGCATGCTTAAAACGCGTTTTGGCACAAATCCATGTGCGGGTGCTAAAAAGAGCAGCATCGGCATGCTTTTCACGTCGTTTGGTGGAAATCCACGTGCGCGTTCTGCCAAAAGCACCATTTGCATGCATATCGTGTGGTTTTGCAGAAAACTGCATCCGCGTCTACCAAATGATGCATGTGCATGCTTAAAACGCGTTTTGGCACAAATCCATGTGCGGGTGCTAAAAAGAGCAGCATCGGCATGCTTTTCACGTCGTTTGGTAGAAATCCACGTGCGCGTTCTGCCAAAAGCACCATTTGCATGCATATCGTGTGGTTTTGCAGAAAACTGCGTCCGCGTCTACCAAAAGATGCATGTCCATGCTTAAAACGCGTTTTGGCACAAATCCATGTGCGGGTGCTAAAAAGAGCAGCATCGGCATGCTTTTCACGTCATTTGGTAGAAATCCACGTGCGCGTTCTGCCAAAAGCACCATTTGCATGCATATCGTGTGGTTTTGCAGAAAACTGCGTCCGCGTCTATCAAAAGATGCATGTGCATGCTTAAAACGCGTTTTGGCACAAATCCATGTGCGGGTGCTAAAAAGAGCAGCATCGGCATGCTTTTCACGTCGTTTGGTAGAAATCCACGTGCGCGTTCTGCCAAAAGCACCGTTTGCATGCATATCGTGTGGTTTTCCAGAAAACTGCGTCCGCGTCTACCAAAAGATGCATGTGCATGCTTAAAACGCGTTTTGGCACAACTCCATGTGCGGGTGCTAAAAAGAGCAGCATCGGCATGCTTTTCACGTCGTTTGGTAGAAATCCACGTGCGCGTTCTGCCAAAAGCACCATTTGCATGCATATCGTGTGGTTTTGCAGAAAACTGCGTCCGCGTCTACCAAAAGATGCATGTGCATGCTTAAAACGCGTTTTGGCACAAATCCATGTGCGGGTGCTAAAAAGAGCAGCATCGGCATGCTTTTCACGTCGTTTGGTAGAAATCCACGAGCGCGTTATGCCAAAAGTACCATTTGCATGCATATCGTGTGGTTTTGCAGAAAACTGCGTCCGCGTCTACCAAAAGATGCATGTGCATGCTTAAAACGCGTTTTGGCACAAATCCATGTGCGGGTGCTAAAAAGAGCAACATCGGCATGCTTTTCACGTCGTTTGGTAGAAATCCACGTGCGCGTTCTCCCAAAAGCACCATTTGCATGCATATCGTGTGGTTTTGCAGAAAACTGCGTCCGCGTCTACCAAAAGATGCATGTGCATGCTTAAAACGCGTTTTGGCACAAATCCATGTGCGGGTGCTAAAAAGAGCAGCATCGGCATGCTTTTCACGTCGTTTGGTAGAAATCCACGTGCGAGTTCTGCCAAAAGCACCATTTGCATGCATATCGTGTGGTTTTGCAGAAAACTGCGTCCGCGTCTAGCAAAAGATGCATGTGCATGCTTAAAACGCGTTTTGGCACAAATCGATGGGCGGGTGCTAAAAAGAGCAGCATCGGCATGCTTTTCACGTCGTTTGGTAGAAATCCACGTGCGCGTTCTGCCAAAAGCACCATTTGCATGCATATCGTGTGGTTTTGCAGAAAACTGCGTCCGCGTCTACCAAATGATGCATGTGCATGCTTAAAACGCGTTTTGGCACAAATCCATGTGCGGGTGCTAAAAAGAGCAGCATCGGCATGCTTTTCACGTCGTTTGGTAGAAATCCACGTGCGCGTTCTGCCAAAAGCACCATTTGCATGCATATCGTGCGGTTTTGCAGAAAACTGCGTCCGCGTCTACCAAAAGATGCATGTGCATGCTTAAAACGCGTTTTGGCACAAATCCATGTGCGGGTGCTAAAAAGAGCAGCATCGGCATGCTTTTCACGTCGTTTGGTAGAAATCCACGTGCGCGTTCTGCCAAAAGCACCATTTGCATGCATATCGTGTGGTTTTGCAGAAAACTGCGTCCGCGTCTACCAAAAGATGCATGTGCATGCTTAAAACGCGTTTTGGCACAAATCCATGTGCGGGTGCTAAAAAGAGCAGCATCAGCATGCTTTTCACGTCGTTTGGTAGAAATCCACGTGCGCGTTCTGCCAAAAGCACCATTTGCATGCATATCGTGTGGTTTTGCAGAAAACTGCGTCCGCGTCTACCAAAAGATGCATGTGCATGCTTAAAACGCGTTTTGGCGCAAATCCATGTGCGGGTGCTAAAAAGAGAAGCATCGGCATGCTTTTCACGTCGTTTGGTAGAAATCCACGTGCGCGTTCTGCCAAAAGCACCATTTGCATGCATATCGTGTGGTTTTCCAGAAAACTGCGTCCGCGTCTACCAAAAGATGCATGTGCATGCTTAAAACGCGTTTTGGCACAACTCCATGTGCGGGTGCTAAAAAGAGCAGCATCGGCATGCTTTTCACGTCGTTTGGTAGTAATCCACGTGCGCGTTCTGCCAAAAGCACCATTTGCATGCATATCGTGCGGTTTTGCAGAAAACTGCGTCCGCGTCTACCAAAAGATGCATGTGCATGCTTAAAACGCGTTTTGGCACAAATCCATGTGCGGGTGCTAAAAAGAGCAGCATCGGCATGCTTTTCACGTCGTTTGGTGGAAATCCACGTGCGCGTTCTGCCAAAAGCACCATTTGCATGCATATCGTGTGGTTTTGCAGAAAACTGCATCCGCGTCTACCAAATGATGCATGTGCATGCTTAAAACGCGTTTTGGCACAAATCCATGTGCGGGTGCTAAAAAGAGCAGCATCGGCATGCTTTTCACGTCGTTTGGTAGAAATCCACGTGCGCGTTCTGCCAAAAGCACCATTTGCATGCATATCGTGTGGTTTTGCAGAAAACTGCGTCCGCGTCTACCAAAAGATGCATGTCCATGCTTAAAACGCGTTTTGGCACAAATCCATGTGCGGGTGCTAAAAAGAGCAGCATCGGCATGCTTTTCACGTCATTTGGTAGAAATCCACGTGCGCGTTCTGCCAAAAGCACCATTTGCATGCATATCGTGTGGTTTTGCAGAAAACTGCGTCCGCATCTATCAAAAGATGCATGTGCATGCTTAAAACGCGTTTTGGCACAAATCCATGTGCGGGTGCTAAAAAGAGCAGCATCGGCATGCTTTTCACGTCGTTTGGTAGAAATCCACGTGCGCGTTCTGCCAAAAGCACCGTTTGCATGCATATCGTGTGGTTTTCCAGAAAACTGCGTCCGCGTCTACCAAAAGATGCATGTGCATGCTTAAAACGCGTTTTGGCACAACTCCATGTGCGGGTGCTAAAAAGAGCAGCATCGGCATGCTTTTCACGTCGTTTGGTAGAAATCCACGTGCGCGTTCTGCCAAAAGCACCATTTGCATGCATATCGTGTGGTTTTGCAGAAAACTGCGTCCGCGTCTACCAAAAGATGCATGTGCATGCTTAAAACGCGTTTTGGCACAAATCCATGTGCGGGTGCTAAAAAGAGCAGCATCGGCATGCTTTTCACGTCGTTTGGTAGAAATCCACGAGCGCGTTATGCCAAAAGTACCATTTGCATGCATATCGTGTGGTTTTGCAGAAAACTGCGTCCGCGTCTACCAAAAGATGCATGTGCATGCTTAAAACGCGTTTTGGCACAAATCCATGTGCGGGTGCTAAAAAGAGCAACATCGGCATGCTTTTCACGTCGTTTGGTAGAAATCCACGTGCGCGTTCTCCCAAAAGCACCATTTGCATGCATATCGTGTGGTTTTGCAGAAAACTGCGTCCGCGTCTACCAAAAGATGCATGTGCATGCTTAACACGCGTTTTGGCACAAATCCATGTGCGGGTGCTAAAAAGAGCAGCATCGGCATGCTTTTCACGTCGTTTGGTAGAAATCCACGTGCGCGTTCTGCCAAAAGCACCATTTGCATGCATATCGTGTGGTTTTGCAGAAAACTGCGTCCGCGTCTACCAAAAGATGCATGTGCATGCTTAAAACGCGTTTTGGCACAAATCCATGTGCGGGTGCTAAAAAGAGCAGCATCGGCATGCTTTTCACGTCGTTTGGTAGAAATCCACGTGCGCGTTCTGCCAAAAGCACCATTTGCATGCATATCGTGTGCTTTTGCAGAAAACTGCGTCCGCGTCTATCAAAAGATGCATGTGCATGCTTAAAACGCGTTTTGGCACAAATCCATGTGCGGGTGCTAAAAAGAGCAGCATCGGCATGCTTTTCAAGTCGTTTGGTAGAAATCCACGTGCGCGTTCTGCCAAAAGCACCATTTGCATGCATATCGTGTGGTTTTGCAGAAAACTGCATCCGCGTCTACCAAATGATGCATGTGCATGCTTAAAACGCGTTTTGGCACAAATCCATGTGCGGGTGCTAAAAAGAGCAGCATCGGCATGCTTTTCACGTCGTTTGGTAGAAATCCACGTGCGCGTTCTGCCAAAAGCACCATTTGCATGCATATCGTGTGGTTTTGCAGAAAACTGCGTCCGCGTCTACCAAAAGATGCATGTGCATGCTTAAAACGCGTTTTGGCACAAATCCATGTGCGGGTGCTAAAAAGAGCAGCATCGGCATGCTTTTCACGTCGTTTGGTAGAAATCCACGTGCGAGTTCTGCCAAAAGCACCATTTGCATGCATATCGTGTGGTTTTGCAGAAAACTGCGTCCGCGTCTAGCAAAAGATGCATGTGCATGCTTAAAACGCGTTTTGGCACAAATCGATGGGCGGGTGCTAAAAAGAGCAGCATCGGCATGCTTTTCACGTCGTTTGGTAGAAATCCACGTGCGCGTTCTGCCAAAAGCACCATTTGCATGCATATCGTGTGGTTTTGCAGAAAACTGCGTCCGCGTCTACCAAATGATGCATGTGCATGCTTAAAACGCGTTTTGGCACAAATACATGTGCGGGTGCTAAAAAGAGCAGCATCGGCATGCTTTTCACGTCGTTTGGTAGAAATCCACGTGCGCGTTCTGCCAAAAGCACCATTTGCATGCATATCGTGCGGTTTTGCAGAAAACTGCGTCCGCGTCTACCAAAAGATGCATGTGCATGCTTAAAACGCGTTTTGGCACAAATCCATGTGCGGGTGCTAAAAAGAGCAGCATCGGCATGCTTTTCACGTCGTTTGGTAGAAATCCACGTGCGCGTTCTGCCAAAAGCACCATTTGCATGCATATCGTGTGGTTTTGCAGAAAACTGCGTCCGCGTCTACCAAAAGATGCATGTGCATGCTTAAAACGCGTTTTGGCACAAATCCATGTGCGGGTGCTAAAAAGAGCAGCATCAGCATGCTTTTCACGTCGTTTGGTAGAAATCCACGTGCGCGTTCTGCCAAAAGCACCATTTGCATGCATATCGTGTGGTTTTGCAGAAAACTGCGTCCGCGTCTACCAAAAGATGCATGTGCATGCTTAAAACGCGTTTTGGCGCAAATCCATGTGCGGGTGCTAAAAAGAGAAGCATCGGCATGCTTTTCACGTCGTTTGGTAGAAATCCACGTGCGCGTTCTGCCAAAAGCACCATTTGCATGCCTATCGTGTGGTTTTCCAGAAAACTGCGTCCGCGTCTACCAAAAGATGCATGTGCATGCTTAAAACGCGTTTTGGCACAACTCCATGTGCGGGTGCTAAAAAGAGCAGCATCGGCATGCTTTTCACGTCGTTTGGTAGAAATCCACGTGCGCGTTCTGCCAAAAGCACCATTTGCATGCATATCGTGTGGTTTTGCAGAAAACTGCGTCCGCGTCTACCAAAAGATGCATGTGCATGCTTAAAACGCGTTTTGGCACAAATCCATGTGCGGGTGCTAAAAAGAGCAGCATCGGCATGCTTTTCACGTCGTTTGGTAGAAATCCACGAGCGCGTTATGCCAAAAGTACCATTTGCATGCATATCGTGTGGTTTTGCAGAAAACTGCGTCCGCGTCTACCAAAAGATGCATGTGCATGCTTAAAACGCGTTTTGGCACAAATCCATGTGCGGGTGCTAAAAAGAGCAACATCGGCATGCTTTTCACGTCGTTTGGTAGAAATCCACGTGCGCGTTCTCCCAAAAGCACCATTTGCATGCATATCGTGTGGTTTTGCAGAAAACTGCGTCCGCGTCTACCAAAAGATGCATGTGCATGCTTAACATGCGTTTTGGCACAAATCCATGTGCGGGTGCTAAAAAGAGCAGCATCGGCATGCTTTTCACGTCGTTTGGTAGAAATCCACGTGCGCGTTCTGCCAAAAGCACCATTTGCATGCATATCGTGTGGTTTTGCAGAAAACTGCGTCCGCGTCTACCAAAAGATGCATGTGCATGCTTAAAACGCGTTTTGGCACAAATCCATGTGCGGGTGCTAAAAAGAGCAGCATCGGCATGCTTTTCACGTCGTTTGGTAGAAATCCACGTGCGCGTTCTGCCAAAAGCACCATTTGCATGCATATCGTGTGGTTTTGCAGAAAACTGCGTCCGCGTCTATCAAAAGATGCATGTGCATGCTTAAAACGCGTTTTGGCACAAATCCATGTGCGGGTGCTAAAAAGAGCAGCATCGGCATGCTTTTCAAGTCGTTTGGTAGAAATCCACGTGCGCGTTCTGCCAAAAGCACCATTTGCATGCATATCGTGTGGTTTTGCAGAAAACTGCATCCGCGTCTACCAAATGATGCATGTGCATGCTTAAAACGCGTTTTGGCACAAATCCATGTGCGGGTGCTAAAAAGAGCAGCATCGGCATGCTTTTCACGTCGTTTGGTAGAAATCCACGTGCGCGTTCTGCCAAAAGCACCATTTGCATGCATATCGTGTGGTTTTGCAGAAAACTGCGTCCGCGTCTACCAAAAGATGCATGTGCATGCTTAAAACGCGTTTTGGCACAAATCCATGTGCGGGTGCTAAAAAGAGCAGCATCGGCATGCTTTTCACGTCGTTTGGTAGAAATCCACGTGCGCGTTCTGCCAAAAGCACCATTTGCATGCATATCGTGTGGTTTTGCAGAAAACTGCGTCCGCGTCTAGCAAAAGATGCATGTGCATGCTTAAAACGCGTTTTGGCACAAATTGATGGGCGGGTGCTAAAAAGAGCAGCATCGGCATGCTTTTCACGTCGTTTGGTAGAAATCCACGTGCGCGTTCTGCCAAAAGCACCATTTGCATGCATATCGTGTGGTTTTGCAGAAAACTGCGTCCGCGTCTACCAAATGATGCATGTGCATGCTTAAAACGCGTTTTGGCACAAATTCATGTGCGGGTGCTAAAAAGAGCAGCATCGGCATGCTTTTCACGTCGTTTGGTAGAAATCCACGTGCGCGTTCTGCCAAAAGCACCATTTGCATGCATATCGTGCGGTTTTGCAGAAAACTGCGTCCGCGTCTACCAAAAGATGCATGTGCATGCTTAAAACGCGTTTTGGCACAAATCCATGTGCGGGTGCTAAAAAGAGCAGCATCGGCATGCTTTTCACGTCGTTTGGTAGAAATCCACGTGCGCGTTCTGCCAAAAGCACCATTTGCATGCATATCGTGTGGTTTTGCAGAAAACTGCGTCCGCGTCTACCAAAAGATGCATGTGCATGCTTAAAACGCGTTTTGGCACAAATCCATGTGCGGGTGCTAAAAAGAGCAGCATCAGCATGCTTTTCACGTCGTTTGGTAGAAATCCACGTGCGCGTTCTGCCAAAAGCACCATTTGCATGCATATCGTGTGGTTTTGCAGAAAACTGCGTCCGCGTCTACCAAAAGATGCATGTGCATGCTTAAAACGCGTTTTGGCACAAATCCATGTGCGGGTGCTAAAAAGAGCAGCATCGGCATGCTTTTCACGTCGTTTGGTAGAAATCCACGTGCGCGTTCTGCCAAAAGCACCATTTGCATGCATATCGTGTGGTTTTGCAGAAAACTGCATCCGCGTCTACCAAATGATGCATGTGCATGCTTAAAACGCGTTTTGGCACAAATCCATGTGCGGGTGCTAAAAAGAGCAGCATCGGCATGCTTTTCACGTCGTTTGGTAGAAATCCACGTGCGCGTTCTGCCAAAAGCACCATTTGCATGCATATCGTGTGGTTTTGCAGAAAACTGCGTCCGCGTCCACCAAAAGATGCATGTGCATGCTTAAAACGCGTTTTGGCACAAATCCATGTGCGGGTGCTAAAAAGAGCAGCATCGGCATGCTTTTCACGTCGTTTGGTAGAAATCCACGTTTCACGTTCTGCCAAAAGCACCATTTGCATGCATATCGTGTGTTTTTGCAGAAAACTGCGTGCGCGTCTACCAAAAGATGCATGTGCATGATTTAAACGCGTTTTGGCACAAATCCATGTGCGGGTGCTAAAAAGAGCAGCATCGGCATGCTTTTCACGTCGTTTGGTAGAAATCCACGTGCGCGTTCTGCCAAAAGCACCATTTGCATGCATATCATGTGGTTTTGCAGAAAACTGCGTCCGCGTCTACCAAAAGATGCATGTGCATGCTTAAAACGCGTTTTGGCACAAATCCATGTGCGGGTGCTAAAAAGAGCAGCATCGGCATGCTTTTCACGTCGTTTGGTAGAAATCCACGTGCGCGTTCTGCCAAAAGCACCATTTGCATGCATATCGTGTGGTTTTGCAGAAAACTGTGTCCGCGTCTACCAAAAGATGCATGTGCATGCTTAAAACGCGTTTTGGCACAAATCCATGTGCGGGTGCTAAAAAGAGCAGCATCGGCATGCTTTTCACGTCGTTTGGTAGAAATCCACGTGCGCGTTCTGCCAAAAGCACCATTTGCATGCATATCGTGCGGTTTTGCAGAAAACTGCGTCCGCGTCTACCAAAAGATGCATGTGCATGCTTAAAACGCGTTTTGGCACAAATCCATGTGCGGGTGCTAAAAAGAGCAGCATCGGCATGCTTTTCACGTCGTTTGGTAGAAATCCACGTGCGCGTTCTGCCAAAAGCACCATTTGCATGCATATCGTGTGGTTTTGCAGAAAACTGCGTCCGCGTCTACCAAAAGATGCATGTGCATGCTTAAAACGCGTTTTGGCACAAATCCATGTGCGGGTGCTAAAAAGAGCAGCATCAGCATGCTTTTCACGTCGTTTGGTAGAAATCCACATGCGCGTTCTGCCAAAAGCACCATTTGCATGCATATCGTGTGGTTTTGCAGAAAACTGCGTCCGCGTCTACCAAAAGATGCATGTGCATGCTTAAAACGCGTTTTGGCACAAATCCATGTGCGGGTGCTAAAAAGAGCAGCATCGGCATGCTTTTCACGTCGTTTGGTAGAAATCCACGTGCGCGTTCTGCCAAAAGCACCATTTGCATGCATATCGTGTGGTTTTGCAGAAAACTGCATCCGCGTCTACCAAATGATGCATGTGCATGCTTAAAACGCGTTTTGGCACAAATCAATGTGCGGGTGCTAAAAAGAGCAGCATCGGCATGCTTTTCACGTCGTTTGGTAGAAATCCACGTGCGCGTTCTGCCAAAAGCACCATTTGCATGCATATCGTGTGGTTTTGCAGAAAACTGCGTCCGCGTCCACCAAAAGATGCATGTGCATGCTTAAAACGCGTTTTGGCACAAATCCATGTGCGGGTGCTAAAAAGAGCAGCATCGGCATGCTTTTCACGTCGTTTGGTAGAAATCCACGTTTCACGTTCTGCCAAAAGCACCATTTGCATGCATATCGTGTGTTTTTGCAGAAAACTGCGTGCGCGTCTAGCAAAAGATGCATGTGCATGATTAAAACGCGTTTTGGCACAAATCCATGTGCGGGTGCTAAAAAGAGCAGCATCGGCATGCTTTTCACGTCGTTTGGTAGAAATCCACGTGCGCGTTCTGCCAAAAGCACCATTTGCATGCATGTCGTGTGGTTTTGCAGAAAACTGCGTCCGCGTCTACCAAAAGATGCATGTGCATGCTTAAAACGCGTTTTGGCACAAATCCATGTGCGGGTGCTAAAAAGAGCAGCATCGGCATGCTTTTCACGTCGTTTGGTAGAAATCCACGTGCGCGTTCTGCCAAAAGCACCATTTGCATGCATATCGTGTGGTTTTGCAGAAAACTGCGTCCGCGTCTACCAAAAGATGCATGTGCATGCTTAAAACGCGTTTTGGCACAAATCCATGTGCTGGTGCTAAAAAGAGCAGCATCGGCATGCTTTTTACGTCGTTTGGTAGAAATCCACGTGCGCGTTCTGCCAAAAGCACCATTTGCATGCATATCGTGTGGTTTTGCAGAAAACTGCGTCCGCGTCTACCAAAAGATGCATGTGCATGCTTAAAACGCGTTTCGGCACAAATCCATGTGCGGGTGCTAAAAAGAGCAGCATCGGCATGCTTTTCACGTCGTTTGGTAGAAATCCACGTGCGCGTTCTGCCAAAAGCACCATTTGCATGCATATCGTGTGGTTTTGCAGAAAACTGCGTCCGCGTCTATCAAAAGAAGCATGTGCATGCTTAAAACGCGTTTTGGCACAAATTCATGTGCGGGTGCTAAAAAGAGCAGCATCGGCATGCTTTTCACGTCGTTTGGTAGAAATCCACGTGCGCGTTCTGCCAAAAGCACCATTTGCATGCATATCGTGTGGTTTTGCAGAAAACTGCGTCCGCGTCTACCAAAAGATGCATGTGCATGCTTAAAACGCGTTTTGGCACAAATCCATGGGCGGGTGCTAAAAAGAGGAGCATCGGCATGCTTTTCACGTCGTTTGGTAGAAATCCACGTGCGCGTTCTGCCAAAAGCACCATTTGCATGCATATCGTGTGGTTTTGCAGAAAACTGCGTCCGCGTCTACCAAAAGATGCATGTGCATGCTTAAAACGCGTTTTGGCACAAATCCATGTGCGTGTGCTAAAAAGAGCAGCATCGGCATGCTTTTCACGTCGTTTGGTAGAAATCCACGTGCGCGTTCTGCCAAAAGCACCATTTGCATGCATATCGTGTGGTTTTGCAGAAAACTGCGTCCGCGTCTACCAAAAGATGCATGTGCATGCTTAAAACGCGTTTTGGCACAAATCCATGTGCGGGTGCTAAAAAGAGCAGCATCGGCATGCTTTTCACGTCGTTTGGTAGAAATCCACGTGCGCGTTCTGTCAAAAGCACCATTTGCATGCATATCGTGTGGTTTTGCAGAAAACTGTGTCCGCGTCTACCAAAAGATGCATGTGCATGCTTAAAACGAGTTTTGGCACAAATCTATGTGCGGGTGCTAAAAAGAGCAGCATCGGCATGCTTTTCGCGTCGTTTGGTAGAAATCCACGTTTCACGTTCTGCCAAAAGCACCATTTGCATGCATATCGTGTGTTTTTGCAGAAAACTGCGTGCGCGTCTACCAAAAGATGCATGTGCATGCTTAAAACGTGTTTTGGCACAAATCCATGTGCGGGTGCTAAAAAGAGCAGCATCGGCATGCTTTTCACGTCGTTTGGTAGAAATCCACGTGCGCGTTCTGCCAAAAGCACCATTTGCATGCATATCGTGTGGTTTTGCAGAAAACTGCGTCCGCGTCTACCAAAAGATGCATGTGCATGCTTAAAACGCGTTTTGGCACAAATCCATGTGCGGGTGCTAAAAAGAGCAGCATCGGCATGCTTTTCACGTCGTTTGGTAGAAATCCACGTGCGCGTTCTGCCAAAAGCACCATTTGCATGCATATCGTGCGGTTTTGCAGAAAACTGCGTCCGCGTCTACCAAAAGATGCATGTGCATGCTTAAAACGCGTTTTGGCACAAATCCATGTGCGGGTGCTAAAAAGAGCAGCATCGGCATGCTTTTCACGTCGTTTGGTAGAAATCCACGTGCGCGTTCTGCCAAAAGCACCATTTGCATGCATATCGTGTGGTTTTGCAGAAAACTGCGTCCGCGTCTACCAAAAGATGCATGTGCATGCTTAAAACGCGTTTTGGCACAAATCCATGTGCGGGTGCTAAAAAGAGCAGCATCAGCATGCTTTTCACGTCGTTTGGTAGAAATCCACATGCGCGTTCTGCCAAAAGCACCATTTGCATGCATATCGTGTGGTTTTGCAGAAAACTGCGTCCGCGTCTACCAAAAGATGCATGTGCATGCTTAAAACGCGTTTTGGCACAAATCCATGTGCGGGTGCTGAAAAGAGCAGCATCGGCATGCTTTTCACGTCGTTTGGTAGAAATCCACGTGCGCGTTCTGCCAAAAGCACCATTTGCATGCATATCGTGTGGTTTTGCAGAAAACTGCATCCGCGTCTACCAAATGATGCATGTGCATGCTTAAAACGCGTTTTGGCACAAATCAATGTGCGGGTGCTAAAAAGAGCAGCATCGGCATGCTTTTCACGTCGTTTGGTAGAAATCCACGTGCGCGTTCTGCCAAAAGCACCATTTGCATGCATATCGTGTGGTTTTGCAGAAAACTGCGTCCGCGTCCACCAAAAGATGCATGTGCATGCTTAAAACGCGTTTTGGCACAAATCCATGTGCGGGTGCTAAAAAGAGCAGCATCGGCATGCTTTTCACGTCGTTTGGTAGAAATCCACGTTTCACGTTCTGCCAAAAGCACCATTTGCATGCATATCGTGTGTTTTTGCAGAAAACTGCGTGCGCGTCTAGCAAAAGATGCATGTGCATGATTAAAACGCGTTTTGGCACAAATCCATGTGCGGGTGCTAAAAAGAGCAGCATCGGCATGCTTTTCACGTCGTTTGGTAGAAATCCACGTGCGCGTTCTGCCAAAAGCACCATTTGCATGCATATCGTGTGGTTTTGCAGAAAACTGCGTCCGCGTCTACCAAAAGATGCATGTGCATGCTTAAAACGCGTTTTGGCACAAATCCATGTGCGGGTGCTAAAAAGAGCAGCATCGGCATGCTTTTCACGTCGTTTGGTAGAAATCCACGTGCGCGTTCTGCCAAAAGCACCATTTGCATGCATATCGTGTGGTTTTGCAGAAAACTGCGTCCGCGTCTACCAAAAGATGCATGTGCATGCTTAAAACGCGTTTTGGCACAAATCCATGTGCTGGTGCTAAAAAGAGCAGCATCGGCATGCTTTTTACGTCGTTTGGTAGAAATCCACGTGCGCGTTCTGCCAAAAGCACCATTTGCATGCATATCGTGTGGTTTTGCAGAAAACTGCGTCCGCGTCTACCAAAAGATGCATGTGCATGCTTAAAACGCGTTTCGGCACAAATCCATGTGCGGGTGCTAAAAAGAGCAGCATCGGCATGCTTTTCACGTCGTTTGGTAGAAATCCACGTGCGCGTTCTGCCAAAAGCACCATTTGCATGCATATCGTGTGGTTTTGCAGAAAACTGCGTCCGCGTCTATCAAAAGAAGCATGTGCATGCTTAAAACGCGTTTTGGCACAAATTCATGTGCGGGTGCTAAAAAGAGCAGCATCGGCATGCTTTTCACGTCGTTTGGTAGAAATCCACGTGCGCGTTCTGCCAAAAGCACCATTTGCATGCATATCGTGTGGTTTTGCAGAAAACTGCGTCCGCGTCTACCAAAAGATCCATGTGCATGCTTAAAACGCGTTTTGGCACAAATCCATGGGCGGGTGCTAAAAAGAGGAGCATCGGCATGCTTTTCACGTCGTTTGGTAGAAATCCACGTGCGCGTTCTGCCAAAAGCACCATTTGCATGCATATCGTGTGGTTTTGCAGAAAACTGCGTCCGCGTCTACCAAAAGATGCATGTGCATGCTTAAAACGCGTTTTGGCACAAATCCATGTGCGTGTGCTAAAAAGAGCAGCATCGGCATGCTTTTCACGTCGTTTGGTAGAAATCCACGTGCGCGTTCTGCCAAAAGCACCATTTGCATGCATATCGTGTGGTTTTGCAGAAAACTGCGTCCGCGTCTACCAAAAGATGCATGTGCATGCTTAAAACGCGTTTTGGCACAAATCCATGTGCGGGTGCTAAAAAGAGCAGCATCGGCATGCTTTTCACGTCGTTTGGTAGAAATCCACGTGCGCGTTCTGTCAAAAGCACCATTTGCATGCATATCGTGTGGTTTTGCAGAAAACTGTGTCCGCGTCTACCAAAAGATGCATGTGCATGCTTAAAACGAGTTTTGGCACAAATCTATGTGCGGGTGCTAAAAAGAGCAGCATCGGCATGCTTTTCACGTCGTTTGGTAGAAATCCACGTTTCACGTTCTGCCAAAAGCACCATTTGCATGCATATCGTGTGTTTTTGCAGAAAACTGCGTGCGCGTCTACCAAAAGATGCATGTGCATGCTTAAAACGCGTTTTGGCACAAATCCATGTGCGGGTGCTAAAAAGAGCAGCATCGGCATGCTTTTCACGTCGTTTGGTAGAAATGCACGTGCGCGTTCTTGCCAAAAGCACCATTTGCATGCATATCGTGTGGTTTTGCAGAAAACTGCGTCCGCGTCTACCAAAAGATGCATGTGCATGCTTAAAACGCGTTTTGGCACAAATCCATGTGCGGGTGCTAAAAAGAGCAGCATCGGCATGCTTTTCACGTCATTTGGTAGAAATCCACGTGCGCGTTCTGCCAAAAGCACCATTTGCATGCATATCGTGTGGTTTTGCAGAAAACTGCGTCCGCGTCTATCAAAAGATGCATGTGCATGCTTAAAACGCGTTTTGGCACAAATCCATGTGCGGGTGCTAAAAAGAGCAGCATCGGCATGCTTTTCATGTCGTTTGATAGAAATCCACGTGCGCGTTCTGCCAAAAGCACCATTTGCATGCATATCGTGTGGTTTTGCAGAAAAACTGCGTCCGCGTCTACCAAAAGATGCATGTGCATGCTTAAAACGAGTTTTGGCACAAATCCATGTGCGGGTGCTATAAAGAGCAGCATCGCCATGCTTTTCACGTCGTTTGGTAGAAATCCACGTGCGCGTTCTGCCAAAAGCACCATTTGCATGCATATCGTGTGGTTTTGCAGAAAACTGCGTCCGCGTCTACCAAAAGATGCATGTGCATGCTTAAAACGCGTTTTGGCACAAATCCATGTGCGGGTGCTATAAAGAGCAGCATCGGCATGCTTTTCACGTCGTTTGGTAGAAATCCACGTGCGCATTCTGCCAAAAGCACCATTTGCATGCATATCGTGTGGTTTTGCAGAAAACTGCGTCCGCGTCTACCAAAAGATGCATGTGCATGTTTAAAACGCGTTTTGGCACAAATCCATGTGCGGGTGCTAAAAAGAGCAGCATCGGCATGCTTTTCACGTCGTTTGGTAGAAATCCACGTGTGCGTTCTGCCAAAAGCACCATTTGCATGCATATCGTGTGGTTTTGCAGAAAAGTGCGTCCGCGTCTACCAAAAGATGCATGTGCATGTTTAAAACGCGTTTTGGCACAAATCCATGTGCGGGTGCTAAAAAGAGCAGCATCGGCATGCTTTTCACGTCGTTTGGTAGAAATCCACGTGCGCGTTCTGCCAAAAGCACCATTTGCATGCATATCGTGTGGTTTGGAGAAAACTACGTCCGCGTCTATCAAAAGATGCATGTGCATGCTTAAAACGCGTTTTGGCACAAATCGATGTGCGGGTGCTAAAAAGAGCTGCATCGGCATGCTTTTCACGTCGTTTGCTAGAAATCCACGTGCGCGTTCTGCCAAAAGCACCATTTGCATGCATATCGTGTGGTTTTGCAGAAAACTGCGTCCGCGTCTACCAAATGATGCATGTGCATGCTTAAAACGCGTTTGGAACAATTCCATGTGCGGGTGCTAAAAAGAGCAGCATCGGCATGCTTTTCACGTCGTTTGGTAGAAATCCACGTGCGCGTTCTGCCAAAAGCACTATTTGCATGCATATCGTGCGGTTTTGCAGAAAACTGCGTCCGCGTCTACCAAAAGATGCATGTGCATGCTTAAAACGCGTTTTGGCACAAATCCATGTGCGGGTGCTAAAAAGAGCAGCATCGGCATGCTTTTCACCTCGTTTGGTAGAAATCCACGTGCGCGTTCTGCCAAAAGCACCATTTGCATGCATATCGTGTGTTTTTGCAGAAAACTGCGTCCGCGTCTACCAAAAGATGCATGTGCATGCTTAAAACGCGTTTTGGCACAAATCCATGGGCGGGTGCTAAAAAGAGGGAGCATCGGCATGCTTTTCACGTCGTTTGGTAGAAATCCACGTGCGCGTTCTGCCAAAAGCACCATTTGCATGCATATCGTGTGGTTTTGCAGAAAACTGCGCCCGCGTCTACCAAAAGATGCATGTGCATGCTTAAAACGCGTTTTGGCACAAATCCATGTGCGTGTGCTAAAAAGAGCAGCATCGGCATGCTTTTCACGTCGTTTGGTAGAAATCCACGTGCGCGTTCTGCCAAAAGCACCATTTGCATGCATATCGTGTGGTTTTGCAGAAAACTGCGTCCGCGTCTACCAAAAGATGCATGTGCATGCTTAAAACGCGTTTTGGCACAAATCCATGTGCGGGTGCTAAAAAGAGCAGCATCGGCATGCTTTTCACGTCGTTTGGTAGAAATCCACGTGCGCGTTCTGTCAAAAGCACCATTTGCATGCATATCGTGTGGTTTTGCAGAAAACTGTGTCCGCGTCTTCCAAAAGATGCATGTGCATGCTTAAAACGAGTTTTGGCACAAATCTATGTGCGGGTGCTAAAAAGAGCAGCATCGGCATGCTTTTCACGTCGTTTGGTAGAAATCCACGTTTCACGTTCTGCCAAAAGCACCATTTGCATGCATATCGTGTGTTTTTGCAGAAAACTGCGTGCGCGTCTACCAAAAGATGCATGTGCATGCTTAAAACGCGTTTTGGCACAAATCCATGTGCGGGTGCTAAAAAGAGCAGCATCGGCATGCTTTTCACGTCGTTTGGTAGAAATCCACGTGCGCGTTCTGCCAAAAGCACCATTTGCATGCATATCGTGTGGTTTTGCAGAAAACTGCGTCCACGTCTACCAAAAGATGCATGTGCAAGCTTAAAACGCGTTTTCGCACAAATCCATGTGCGGGTGCTAAAAAGAGCAGCATCGGCATGCTTTTCACGTCGTTTGGTAGAAATCCACGTGCGCGTTCTGCCAAAAGCACCATTTGCATGCATATCGTGTGGTTTTGCAGAAAACTGCGTCCGCGTCTACCAAAAGATGCATGTGCATGCTTAAAACGCGTTTTGGCACAAATCCATGTGCTGGTGCTAAAAAGAGCAGCATCGGCATGCTTTTTACGTCGTTTGGTAGAAATCCACGTGCGCGTTCTGCCAAAAGCACCATTTGCATGCATATCGTGTGGTTTTGCAGAAAACTGCATCCGCGTCTACCAAATGATGCATGTGCATGCTTAAAACGCGTTTTGGCACAAATCCATGTGCGTGTGCTAAAAAGAGCAGCAATCGGCATGCTTTTCACGTCGTTTGGTAGAAATCCACGTGCGCGTTCTGCCAAAAGCACCATTTGCTTGCATAACGTGTGGTTTTGCAGAAAACTGCGTCCGCGTCTACCAAAAGATGCATGTGCATGCTTAAAACGCGTTTTGGCACAACTCCATGTGCGGGTGCTAAAAAGAGCAGCATTGGCATGCTTTTCACGTCGTTTGGTAGAAATCCACGTGCGCGTTCTGCCAAAAGCACCATTTGCATGCATATCGTGTGGTTTTGCAGAAAACTGGGTCCGCGTCTACCAAAAGATGCATGTGCATGCTTAAAACGCGTTTTGGCACAAATCCATGTGCGGGTGCTAAAAAGAGGAGCATCGGCATGCTTTTCACGTCGTTTGGTAGAAATCCACGTGCGCGTTCTGCCAAAAGCACCATTTGCATGCATATCGTGTGGTTTTGCAGAAAACTGCGTCCGCGTCTACCAAAAGATGCATGTGCATGCTTAAAACGCGTTTTGGCACAAATCCATGTGCGGGTGCTAAAAAGAGCAGCATCGGCATGCTTTTCACGTCGTTTGGTAGAAATCCACGTGCGCGTTCTGTCAAAAGCACCATTTGCATGCATATCGTGTGGTTTTGCAGAAAACTGTCCCCGTCTACCAAAATATGCATGTGCATGCTTAAAACGCGTTTCGGCACAAATCCATGTGCGGGTGCTAAAAAGAGCAGCATCGGCATGCTTTTCACGTCGTTTGGTAGAAATCCACGTGCGCGTTCTGCCAAAAGCACCATTTGCATGCATATCGTGTGGTTTTGCAGAAAACTGCGTCCGCGTCTATCAAAAGAAGCATGTGCATGCTTAAAACGCGTTTTGGCACAAATTCATGTGCGGGTGCTAAAAAGAGCAGCATCGGCATGCTTTTCACGTCGTTTGGTAGAAATCCACGTGCGCGTTCTGCCAAAAGCACCATTTGCATGCATATCGTGTGGTTTTGCAGAAAACTGCGTCCGCGTCTACCAAAAGATGCATGTGCATGCTTAAAACGCGTTTTGGCACAAATCCATGGGCGGGTGCTAAAAAGAGGAGCATCGGCATGCTTTTCACGTCGTTTGGTAGAAATCCACGTGCGCGTTCTGCCAAAAGCACCATTTGCATGCATATCGTGTGGTTTTGCAGAAAACTGCGTCCGCGTCTACCAAAAGATGCATGTGCATGCTTAAAACGCGTTTTGGCACAAATCCATGTGCGTGTGCTAAAAAGAGCAGCATCGGCATGCTTTTCACGTCGTTTGGTAGAAATCCACGTGCGCGTTCTGCCAAAAGCACCATTTGCATGCATATCGTGTGGTTTTGCAGAAAACTGCGTCCGCGTCTACCAAAAGATGCATGTGCATGCTTAAAACGCGTTTTGGCACAAATCCATGTGCGGGTGCTAAAAAGAGCAGCATCGGCATGCTTTTTCACGTCGTTTGGTAGAAATCCACGTGCGCGTTCTGTCAAAAGCACCATTTGCATGCATATCGTGTGGTTTTGCAGAAAACTGTGTCCGCGTCTACCAAAAGATGCATGTGCATGCTTAAAACGAGTTTTGGCACAAATCTATGTGCGGGTGCTAAAAAGAGCAGCATCGGCATGCTTTTCGCGTCGTTTGGTAGAAATCCACGTTTCACGTTCTGCCAAAAGCACCATTTGCATGCATATCGTGTGTTTTTGCAGAAAACTGCGTGCGCGTCTACCAAAAGATGCATGTGCATGCTTAAAACGCGTTTTGGCACAAATCCATGTGCGGGTGCTAAAAAGAGCAGCATCGGCATGCTTTTCACGTCGTTTGGTAGAAATCCACGTGCGCGTTCTGCCAAAAGCACCATTTGCATGCATATCGTGTGGTTTTGCAGAAAACTGCGTCCGCGTCTACCAAAAGATGCATGTGCATGCTTAAAACGCGTTTTGGCACAAATCCATGTGCGGGTGCTAAAAAGAGCAGCATCGGCATGCTTTTCACGTCGTTTGGTAGAAATCCACGTGCGCGTTCTGCCAAAAGCACCATTTGCATGCATATCGTGCGGTTTTGCAGAAAACTGCGTCCGCGTCTACCAAAAGATGCATGTGCATGCTTAAAACGCGTTTTGGCACAAATCCATGTGCGGGTGCTAAAAAGAGCAGCATCGGCATGCTTTTCACGTCGTTTGGTAGAAATCCACGTGCGCGTTCTGCCAAAAGCACCATTTGCATGCATATCGTGTGGTTTTGCAGAAAACTGCGTCCGCGTCTACCAAAAGATGCATGTGCATGCTTAAAACGCGTTTTGGCACAAATCCATGTGCGGGTGCTAAAAAGAGCAGCATCAGCATGCTTTTCACGTCGTTTGGTAGAAATCCACATGCGCGTTCTGCCAAAAGCACCATTTGCATGCATATCGTGTGGTTTTGCAGAAAACTGCGTCCGCGTCTACCAAAAGATGCATGTGCATGCTTAAAACGCGTTTTGGCACAAATCCATGTGCGGGTGCTAAAAAGAGCAGCATCGGCATGCTTTTCACGTCGTTTGGTAGAAATCCACGTGCGCGTTCTGCCAAAAGCACCATTTGCATGCATATCGTGTGGTTTTGCAGAAAACTGCATCCGCGTCTACCAAATGATGCATGTGCATGCTTAAAACGCG
>NW_027460306.1:0-114154 GCF_050947875.1 Dermacentor variabilis
ATCTTTTGGTAGACGCGGACGCAGTTTTCTGCAAAACCACACGATAGGCATGCAAATGGTGCTTTTTGCAGAACGCGCGTGTGGATTTCTACCAAACGACGTGAAAAGCATGCCGATGCTGCTCTTTTTAGCACCCGCACATGGATTTGTGCCAAAACGCGTTTTAAGCATGCGCATGCATCTTTTGGTAGACGCGGACGCAGTTTTCTGCAAAACCACACGATATGCATGCAAATGGTGCTTTTGGCAGAACGCGCGCGTGGATTTCTACCAAACGACGTGAAAAGCATGCCGATGCTGCTCTTTTTAACATTCGCACATGGATTTGTGCCAAAACGCGTTTTAAGCATGCGCATGCATCTTTTGGTAGACGCGGACGCAGTTTTCTGCAAAACCACACGATAGGCATGCAAATGGTGCTTTTGGCAGAACGCGCGCATGGATTTCTACCAAACGACGTGAAAAGCATGCCGATGCTGCTCTTTTTAGCACCCGCACATGGATTTGTGCCAAAACGCGTTTTTAGCATGCACATGCATCTTTTGGTAGACGCGGACGCAGTTTTCTGCAAAACCACACGATATGCATGCAAATGGTGCTTTTGGCAGAACGCGCGTGTGGATTTCTACCAAACGACGTGAAAAGCATGCCGATGCTGCTCTTTTTAGCACCCGCACATGGATTTGTGCCAAAACGCGTTTTAAGCATGCGCATGCATCTTTTGGTAGACGCGGACGCAGTTTTCTGCAAAACCACACGATAGGCATGCAAATGGTGCTTTTGGCAGAACGCGCGTGTGGATTTCTACCAAACGACGTGAAAAGCATGCCGATGCTGCTCTTTTTAGCACCCGCACATGGATTTGTGCCAAAGCGCGTTTTAAGCATGCGCATGCATCTTTTGGTAGACGCGGACGCAGTTTTCTGCAAAACCACACGATATGCATGCAAATGGTGCTTTTGGCAGAACGCGCGTGTGGATTTCTACCAAACGACGTGAAAAGCATGCCGATGCTGCTCTTTTTAGCACCCGCACATGGATTTGTGCCAAAACGCGTTTTAAGCATGCGCATGCATCTTTTGGTAGACGCGGACGCAGTTTTCTGCAAAACCACACGATATGCATGCAAATGGTGCTTTTGGCAGAACGCGCGCGTGGATTTCTACCAAACGACGTGAAAAGCATGCCGATGCTGCTCTTTTTAACATCCGCACATGGATTTGTGCCAAAGCGCGTTTTAAGCATGCGCATGCATCTTTTGGTAGACGCGGACGCAGTTTTCTGCAAAACCACACGATAGGCATGCAAATGGTGCTTTTGGCAGAACGCGCGTGTGGATTTCTACCAAACGACGTGAAAAGCATGCCGATGCTGCTCTTTTTAGCACCCGCACATGGATTTGTGCCAAAACGCGTTTTAAGCATGCGCATGCATCTTTTGGTAGACGCGGACGCAGTTTTCTGCAAAACCACACGATATGCATGCAAATGGTGCTTTTGGCAGAACGCGCGCGTGGATTTCTACCAAACGACGTGAAAAGCATGCCGATGCTGCTCTTTTTAACATCCGCACATGGATTTGTGCCAAAACGCGTTTTAAGCATGCGCATGCATCTTTTGGTAGACGCGGACGCAGTTTTCTGCAAAACCACACGATAGGCATGCAAATGGTGCTTTTGGCAGAACGCGCGCGTGGATTTCTACCAAACGACGTGAAAAGCATGCCGATGCTGCTCTTTTTAGCACCCGCACATGGATTTGTGCCAAAACGCGTTTTTAGCATGCACATGCATCTTTTGGTAGACGCGGACGCAGTTTTCTGCAAAACCACACGATATGCATGAAAATGGTGCTTTTGGCAGAACGCGCGTGTGGATTTCTACCAAACGACGTGAAAAGCATGCCGATGCTGCTCTTTTTAACATCCGCACATGGATTTGTGCCAAAACGCGTTTTAAGCATGCGCATGCATCTTTTGGTAGACGCGGACGCAGTTTTCTGCAAAACCACACGATATGCATGCAAATGGTGCTTTTGGCAGAACGCGCGCGTGGATTTCTACCAAACGACGTGAAAAGCATGCCGATGCTGCTCTTTTTAACATCCGCACATGGATTTGTGCCAAAACGCGTTTTAAGCATGCGCATGCATCTTTTGGTAGACGCGGACGCAGTTTTCTGCAAAACCACACGATAGGCATGCAAATGGTGCTTTTGGCAGAACGCGCGCGTGGATTTCTACCAAACGACGTGAAAAGCATGCCGATGCTGCTCTTTTTAGCACCCGCACATGGATTTGTGCCAAAACGCGTTTTTAGCATGCGCATGCATCTTTTGGTAGACGCGGACGCAGTTTTCTGCAAAACCACACGATATGCATGAAAATGGTGCTTTTGGCAGAACGCGCGTGTGGATTTCTACCAAACGACGTGAAAAGCATGCCGATGCTGCTCTTTTTAACATCCGCACATGGATTTGTGCCAAAACGCGTTTTTAGCATGCACATGCATCTTTTGGTAGACGCGGACGCAGTTTTCTGCAAAACCACACGATATGCATGCAAATGGTGCTTTTGGCAGAACGCGCGTGTGGATTTCTACCAAACGACGTGAAAAGCATGCCGATGCTGCTCTTTTTAACATCCGCACATGGATTTGTGCCAAAGCGCGTTTTAAGCATGCGCATGCATCTTTTGGTAGACGCGGACGCAGTTTTCTGCAAAACCACACGATAGGCATGCAAATGGTGCTTTTGGCAGAACGCGCGTGTGGATTTCTACCAAACGACGTGAAAAGCATGCCGATGCTGCTCTTTTTAGCACCCGCACATGGATTTGTGCCAAAACGCGTTTTTAGCATGCACATGCATGTTTTGGTAGACGCGGACGCAGTTTTCTGCAAAACCACACGATATGCATGCAAATGGTGCTTTTGGCAGAACGCGCGTGTGGATTTCTACCAAACGACGTGAAAAGCATGCCGATGCTGCTCTTTTTAACATCCGCACATGGATTTGTGCCAAAACGCGTTTTTAGCATGCGCATGCATCTTTTGGTAGACGCGGACGCAGTTTTCTGCAAAACTACACGATATGCATGCAAATGGTGCTTTTGGCAGAACGCGCGTGTGGATTTCTACCAAACGACGTGAAAAGCATGCCGATGCTGCTCTTTTTAACATCCGCACATGGATTTGTGCCAAAACGCGTTTTAAGCATGCGCATGCATCTTTTGGTAGACGCGGACGCAGTTTTCTGCAAAACCACACGATATGCATGCAAATGGTGCTTTTGGCAGAACGCGCGCGTGGATTTCTACCAAACGACGTGAAAAGCATGCCGATGCTGCTCTTTTTAACATCCGCACATGGATTTGTGCCAAAACGCGTTTTTAGCATGCACATGCATCTTTTGGTAGACGCGGACGCAGTTTTCTGCAAAACCACACGATATGCATGCAAATGGTGCTTTTGGCAGAACGCGCGCGTGGATTTCTACCAAACGACGTGAAAAGCATGCCGATGCTGCTCTTTTTAACATCCGCACATGGATTTGTGCCAAAGCGCGTTTTAAGCATGCGCATGCATCTTTTGGTAGACGCGGACGCAGTTTTCTGCAAAACCACACGATAGGCATGCAAATGGTGCTTTTTGCAGAACGCGCGTGTGGATTTCTACCAAACGACGTGAAAAGCATGCCGATGCTGCTCTTTTTAGCACCCGCACATGGATTTGTGCCAAAACGCGTTTTAAGCATGCGCATGCATCTTTTGGTAGACGCGGACGCAGTTTTCTGCAAAACCACACGATATGCATGCAAATGGTGCTTTTGGCAGAACGCGCGCGTGGATTTCTACCAAACGACGTGAAAAGCATGCCGATGTTGCTCTTTTTAACATCCGCACATGGATTTGTGCCAAAACGCGTTTTAAGCATGCGCATGCATCTTTTGGTAGACGCGGACGCAGTTTTCTGCAAAACCACACGATAGGCATGCAAATGGTGCTTTTGGCAGAACGCGCGCATGGATTTCTACCAAACGACGTGAAAAGCATGCCGATGCTGCTCTTTTTAGCACCCGCACATGGATTTGTGCCAAAACGCGTTTTTAGCATGCACATGCATCTTTTGGTAGACGCGGACGCAGTTTTCTGCAAAACCACACGATATGCATGCAAATGGTGCTTTTGGCAGAACGCGCGTGTGGATTTCTACCAAACGACGTGAAAAGCATGCCGATGCTGCTCTTTTTAGCACCCGCACATGGATTTGTGCCAAAACGCGTTTTAAGCATGCGCATGCATGTTTTGGTAGACGCGGACGCAGTTTTCTGCAAAACCACACGATAGGCATGCAAATGGTGCTTTTGGCAGAACGCGCGTGTGGATTTCTACCAAACGACGTGAAAAGCATGCCGATGCTGCTCTTTTTAGCACCCGCACATGGATTTGTGCCAAAGCGCGTTTTAAGCATGCGCATGCATCTTTTGGTAGACGCGGACGCAGTTTTCTGCAAAACCACACGATATGCATGCAAATGGTGCTTTTGGCAGAACGCGCGTGTGGATTTCTACCAAACGACGTGAAAAGCATGCCGATGCTGCTCTTTTTAACATCCGCACATGGATTTGTGCCAAAACGCGTTTTTAGCATGCACATGCATCTTTTGGTAGACGCGGACGCAGTTTTCTGCAAAACCACACGATATGCATGCAAATGGTGCTTTTGGCAGAACGCGCGTGTGGATTTCTACCAAACGACGTGAAAAGCATGCCGATGCTGCTCTTTTTAACATCCGCACATGGATTTGTGCCAAAGCGCGTTTTAAGCATGCGCATGCATCTTTTGGTAGACGCGGACGCAGTTTTCTGCAAAACCACACGATAGGCATGCAAATGGTGCTTTTGGCAGAACGCGCGTGTGGATTTCTACCAAACGACGTGAAAAGCATGCCGATGCTGCTCTTTTTAGCACCCGCACATGGATTTGTGCCAAAACGCGTTTTAAGCATGCGCATGCATCTTTTGGTAGACGCGGACGCAGTTTTCTGCAAAACCACACGATATGCATGCAAATGGTGCTTTTGGCAGAACGCGCGCGTGGATTTCTACCAAACGACGTGAAAAGCATGCCGATGCTGCTCTTTTTAACATCCGCACATGGATTTGTGCCAAAGCGCGTTTTAAGCATGCGCATGCATCTTTTGGTAGACGCGGACGCAGTTTTCTGCAAAACCACACGATAGGCATGCAAATGGTGCTTTTTGCAGAACGCGCGTGTGGATTTCTACCAAACGACGTGAAAAGCATGCCGATGCTGCTCTTTTTAGCACCCGCACATGGATTTGTGCCAAAACGCGTTTTTAGCATGCGCATGCATCTTTTGGTAGACGCGGACGCAGTTTTCTGCAAAACTACACGATATGCATGCAAATGGTGCTTTTGGCAGAACGCGCGTGTGGATTTCTACCAAACGACGTGAAAAGCATGCCGATGCTGCTCTTTTTAACATCCGCACATGGATTTGTGCCAAAACGCGTTTTAAGCATGCGCATGCATCTTTTGGTAGACGCGGACGCAGTTTTCTGCAAAACCACACGATATGCATGCAAATGGTGCTTTTGGCAGAACGCGCGCGTGGATTTCTACCAAACGACGTGAAAAGCATGCCGATGCTGCTCTTTTTAACATCCGCACATGGATTTGTGCCAAAACGCGTTTTTAGCATGCACATGCATCTTTTGGTAGACGCGGACGCAGTTTTCTGCAAAACCACACGATATGCATGCAAATGGTGCTTTTGGCAGAACGCGCGCGTGGATTTCTACCAAACGACGTGAAAAGCATGCCGATGCTGCTCTTTTTAACATCCGCACATGGATTTGTGCCAAAGCGCGTTTTAAGCATGCGCATGCATCTTTTGGTAGACGCGGACGCAGTTTTCTGCAAAACCACACGATAGGCATGCAAATGGTGCTTTTTGCAGAACGCGCGTGTGGATTTCTACCAAACGACGTGAAAAGCATGCCGATGCTGCTCTTTTTAGCACCCGCACATGGATTTGTGCCAAAACGCGTTTTAAGCATGCGCATGCATCTTTTGGTAGACGCGGACGCAGTTTTCTGCAAAACCACACGATATGCATGCAAATGGTGCTTTTGGCAGAACGCGCGCGTGGATTTCTACCAAACGACGTGAAAAGCATGCCGATGCTGCTCTTTTTAACATCCGCACATGGATTTGTGCCAAAACGCGTTTTAAGCATGCGCATGCATCTTTTGGTAGACGCGGACGCAGTTTTCTGCAAAACCACACGATAGGCATGCAAATGGTGCTTTTGGCAGAACGCGCGCATGGATTTCTACCAAACGACGTGAAAAGCATGCCGATGCTGCTCTTTTTAGCACCCGCACATGGATTTGTGCCAAAACGCGTTTTTAGCATGCACATGCATCTTTTGGTAGACGCGGACGCAGTTTTCTGCAAAACCACACGATATGCATGCAAATGGTGCTTTTGGCAGAACGCGCGTGTGGATTTCTACCAAACGACGTGAAAAGCATGCCGATGCTGCTCTTTTTAGCACCCGCACATGGATTTGTGCCAAAACGCGTTTTAAGCATGCGCATGCATGTTTTGGTAGACGCGGACGCAGTTTTCTGCAAAACCACACGATAGGCATGCAAATGGTGCTTTTGGCAGAACGCGCGTGTGGATTTCTACCAAACGACGTGAAAAGCATGCCGATGCTGCTCTTTTTAGCACCCGCACATGGATTTGTGCCAAAGCGCGTTTTAAGCATGCGCATGCATCTTTTGGTAGACGCGGACGCAGTTTTCTGCAAAACCACACGATATGCATGCAAATGGTGCTTTTGGCAGAACGCGCGTGTGGATTTCTACCAAACGACGTGAAAAGCATGCCGATGCTGCTCTTTTTAACATCCGCACATGGATTTGTGCCAAAACGCGTTTTTAGCATGCACATGCATCTTTTGGTAGACGCGGACGCAGTTTTCTGCAAAACCACACGATATGCATGCAAATGGTGCTTTTGGCAGAACGCGCGTGTGGATTTCTACCAAACGACGTGAAAAGCATGCCGATGCTGCTCTTTTTAACATCCGCACATGGATTTGTGCCAAAGCGCGTTTTAAGCATGCGCATGCATCTTTTGGTAGACGCGGACGCAGTTTTCTGCAAAACCACACGATAGGCATGCAAATGGTGCTTTTGGCAGAACGCGCGTGTGGATTTCTACCAAACGACGTGAAAAGCATGCCGATGCTGCTCTTTTTAGCACCCGCACATGGATTTGTGCCAAAACGCGTTTTAAGCATGCGCATGCATCTTTTGGTAGACGCGGACGCAGTTTTCTGCAAAACCACACGATAGGCATGCAAATGGTGCTTTTGGCAGAACGCGCGTGTGGATTTCTACCAAACGACGTGAAAAGCATGCCGATGCTGCTCTTTTTAGCACCCGCACATGAATTTGTGCCAAAACGCGTTTTAAGCATGCGCATGCATCTTTTGGTAGACGCGGACGCAGTTTTCTGCAAAACCACACGATATGCATGCAAATGGTGCTTTTGGCAGAACGCGCGCGTGGATTTCTACCAAACGACGTGAAAAGCATGCCGATGCTGCTCTTTTTAACATCCGAACATGGATTTGTGCCAAAGCGCGTTTTAAGCATGCGCATGCATCTTTTGGTAGACGCGGACGCAGTTTTCTGCAAAACCACACGATAGGCATGCAAATGGTGCTTTTTGCAGAACGCGCGTGTGGATTTCTACCAAACGACGTGAAAAGCATGCCGATGCTGCTCTTTTTAGCACCCGCACATGGATTTGTGCCAAAACGCGTTTTAAGCATGCGCATGCATCTTTTGGTAGACGCGGACGCAGTTTTCTGCAAAACCACACGATATGCATGCAAATGGTGCTTTTGGCAGAACGCGCGCGTGGATTTCTACCAAACGACGTGAAAAGCATGCCGATGCTGCTCTTTTTAACATCCGCACATGGATTTGTGCCAAAACGCGTTTTAAGCATGCGCATGCATCTTTTGGTAGACGCGGACGCAGTTTTCTGCAAAACCACACGATAGGCATGCAAATGGTGCTTTTGGCAGAACGCGCGCATGGATTTCTACCAAACGACGTGAAAAGCATGCCGATGCTGCTCTTTTTAGCACCCGCACATGGATTTGTGCCAAAACGCGTTTTTAGCATGCACATGCATCTTTTGGTAGACGCGGACGCAGTTTTCTGCAAAACCACACGATATGCATGCAAATGGTGCTTTTGGCAGAACGCGCGTGTGGATTTCTACCAAACGACGTGAAAAGCATGCCGATGCTGCTCTTTTTAGCACCCGCACATGGATTTGTGCCAAAACGCGTTTTAAGCATGCGCATGCATCTTTTGGTAGACGCGGACGCAGTTTTCTGCAAAACCACACGATAGGCATGCAAATGGTGCTTTTGGCAGAACGCGCGTGTGGATTTCTACCAAACGACGTGAAAAGCATGCCGATGCTGCTCTTTTTAGCACCCGCACATGGATTTGTGCCAAAGCGCGTTTTAAGCATGCGCATGCATCTTTTGGTAGACGCGGACGCAGTTTTCTGCAAAACCACACGATATGCATGCAAATGGTGCTTTTGGCAGAACGCGCGTGTGGATTTCTACCAAACGACGTGAAAAGCATGCCGATGCTGCTCTTTTTAGCACCCGCACATGGATTTGTGCCAAAACGCGTTTTAAGCATGCGCATGCATCTTTTGGTAGACGCGGACGCAGTTTTCTGCAAAACCACACGATATGCATGCAAATGGTGCTTTTGGCAGAACGCGCGCGTGGATTTCTACCAAACGACGTGAAAAGCATGCCGATGCTGCTCTTTTTAACATCCGCACATGGATTTGTGCCAAAGCGCGTTTTAAGCATGCGCATGCATCTTTTGGTAGACGCGGACGCAGTTTTCTGCAAAACCACACGATAGGCATGCAAATGGTGCTTTTGGCAGAACGCGCGTGTGGATTTCTACCAAACGACGTGAAAAGCATGCCGATGCTGCTCTTTTTAGCACCCGCACATGGATTTGTGCCAAAACGCGTTTTAAGCATGCGCATGCATCTTTTGGTAGACGCGGACGCAGTTTTCTGCAAAACCACACGATATGCATGCAAATGGTGCTTTTGGCAGAACGCGCGCGTGGATTTCTACCAAACGACGTGAAAAGCATGCCGATGCTGCTCTTTTTAACATCCGCACATGGATTTGTGCCAAAACGCGTTTTAAGCATGCGCATGCATCTTTTGGTAGACGCGGACGCAGTTTTCTGCAAAACCACACGATAGGCATGCAAATGGTGCTTTTGGCAGAACGCGCGCGTGGATTTCTACCAAACGACGTGAAAAGCATGCCGATGCTGCTCTTTTTAGCACCCGCACATGGATTTGTGCCAAAACGCGTTTTTAGCATGCACATGCATCTTTTGGTAGACGCGGACGCAGTTTTCTGCAAAACCACACGATATGCATGAAAATGGTGCTTTTGGCAGAACGCGCGTGTGGATTTCTACCAAACGACGTGAAAAGCATGCCGATGCTGCTCTTTTTAACATCCGCACATGGATTTGTGCCAAAACGCGTTTTTAGCATGCACATGCATCTTTTGGTAGACGCGGACGCAGTTTTGTGCAAAACCACACGATATGCATGCAAATGGTGCTTTTGGCAGAACGCGCGTGTGGATTTCTACCAAACGACGTGAAAAGCATGCCGATGCTGCTCTTTTTAACATCCGCACATGGATTTGTGCCAAAGCGCGTTTTAAGCATGCGCATGCATCTTTTGGTAGACGCGGACGCAGTTTTCTGCAAAACCACACGATAGGCATGCAAATGGTGCTTTTGGCAGAACGCGCGTGTGGATTTCTACCAAACGACGTGAAAAGCATGCCGATGCTGCTCTTTTTAGCACCCGCACATGGATTTGTGCCAAAACGCGTTTTTAGCATGCACATGCATCTTTTGGTAGACGCGGACGCAGTTTTCTGCAAAACCACACGATATGCATGCAAATGGTGCTTTTGGCAGAACGCGCGTGTGGATTTCTACCAAACGACGTGAAAAGCATGCCGATGCTGCTCTTTTTAACATCCGCACATGGATTTGTGCCAAAGCGCGTTTTAAGCATGCGCATGCATCTTTTGGTAGACGCGGACGCAGTTTTCTGCAAAACCACACGATAGGCATGCAAATGGTGCTTTTGGCAGAACGCGCGTGTGGATTTCTACCAAACGACGTGAAAAGCATGCCGATGCTGCTCTTTTTAGCACCCGCACATGGATTTGTGCCAAAACGCGTTTTTAGCATGCACATGCATGTTTTGGTAGACGCGGACGCAGTTTTCTGCAAAACCACACGATATGCATGCAAATGGTGCTTTTGGCAGAACGCGCGTGTGGATTTCTACCAAACGACGTGAAAAGCATGCCGATGCTGCTCTTTTTAACATCCGCACATGGATTTGTGCCAAAACGCGTTTTTAGCATGCGCATGCATCTTTTGGTAGACGCGGACGCAGTTTTCTGCAAAACTACACGATATGCATGCAAATGGTGCTTTTGGCAGAACGCGCGTGTGGATTTCTACCAAACGACGTGAAAAGCATGCCGATGCTGCTCTTTTTAACATCCGCACATGGATTTGTGCCAAAACGCGTTTTAAGCATGCGCATGCATCTTTTGGTAGACGCGGACGCAGTTTTCTGCAAAACCACACGATATGCATGCAAATGGTGCTTTTGGCAGAACGCGCGCGTGGATTTCTACCAAACGACGTGAAAAGCATGCCGATGCTGCTCTTTTTAACATCCGCACATGGATTTGTGCCAAAACGCGTTTTTAGCATGCACATGCATCTTTTGGTAGACGCGGACGCAGTTTTTCTGCAAAACCACACGATATGCATGCAAATGGTGCTTTTGGCAGAACGCGCGCGTGGATTTCTACCAAACGACGTGAAAAGCATGCCGATGCTGCTCTTTTTAACATCCGCACATGGATTTGTGCCAAAGCGCGTTTTAAGCATGCGCATGCATCTTTTGGTAGACGCGGACGCAGTTTTCTGCAAAACCACACGATAGGCATGCAAATGGTGCTTTTTGCAGAACGCGCGTGTGGATTTCTACCAAACGACGTGAAAAGCATGCCGATGCTGCTCTTTTTAGCACCCGCACATGGATTTGTGCCAAAACGCGTTTTAAGCATGCGCATGCATCTTTTGGTAGACGCGGACGCAGTTTTCTGCAAAACCACACGATATGCATGCAAATGGTGCTTTTGGCAGAACGCGCGCGTGGATTTCTACCAAACGACGTGAAAAGCATGCCGATGTTGCTCTTTTTAACATCCGCACATGGATTTGTGCCAAAACGCGTTTTAAGCATGCGCATGCATCTTTTGGTAGACGCGGACGCAGTTTTCTGCAAAACCACACGATAGGCATGCAAATGGTGCTTTTGGCAGAACGCGCGCATGGATTTCTACCAAACGACGTGAAAAGCATGCCGATGCTGCTCTTTTTAGCACCCGCACATGGATTTGTGCCAAAACGCGTTTTTAGCATGCACATGCATCTTTTGGTAGACGCGGACGCAGTTTTCTGCAAAACCACACGATATGCATGCAAATGGTGCTTTTGGCAGAACGCGCGTGTGGATTTCTACCAAACGACGTGAAAAGCATGCCGATGCTGCTCTTTTTAGCACCCGCACATGGATTTGTGCCAAAACGCGTTTTAAGCATGCGCATGCATGTTTTGGTAGACGCGGACGCAGTTTTCTGCAAAACCACACGATAGGCATGCAAATGGTGCTTTTGGCAGAACGCGCGTGTGGATTTCTACCAAACGACGTGAAAAGCATGCCGAGGCTGCTCTTTTTAGCACCCGCACATGGATTTGTGCCAAAGCGCGTTTTAAGCATGCGCATGCATCTTTTGGTAGACGCGGACGCAGTTTTCTGCAAAACCACACGATATGCATGCAAATGGTGCTTTTGGCAGAACGCGCGTGTGGATTTCTACCAAACGACGTGAAAAGCATGCCGATGCTGCTCTTTTTAACATCCGCACATGGATTTGTGCCAAAACGCGTTTTAAGCATGCGCATGCATCTTTTGGTAGACGCGGACGCAGTTTTCTGCAAAACCACACGATATGCATGCAAATGGTGCTTTTGGCAGAACGCGCGCGTGGATTTCTACCAAACGACGTGAAAAGCATGCCGATGCTGCTCTTTTTAACATCCGCACATGGATTTGTGCCAAAACGCGTTTTTAGCATGCACATGCATCTTTTGGTAGACGCGGACGCAGTTTTCTGCAAAACCACACGATATGCATGCAAATGGTGCTTTTGGCAGAACGCGCGCGTGGATTTCTACCAAACGACGTGAAAAGCATGCCGATGCTGCTCTTTTTAACATCCGCACATGGATTTGTGCCAAAGCGCGTTTTAAGCATGCGCATGCATCTTTTGGTAGACGCGGACGCAGTTTTCTGCAAAACCACACGATAGGCATGCAAATGGTGCTTTTTGCAGAACGCGCGTGTGGATTTCTACCAAACGACGTGAAAAGCATGCCGATGCTGCTCTTTTTAGCACCCGCACATGGATTTGTGCCAAAACGCGTTTTAAGCATGCGCATGCATCTTTTGGTAGACGCGGACGCAGTTTTCTGCAAAACCACACGATATGCATGCAAATGGTGCTTTTGGCAGAACGCGCGCGTGGATTTCTACCAAACGACGTGAAAAGCATGCCGATGCTGCTCTTTTTAACATCCGCACATGGATTTGTGCCAAAACGCGTTTTAAGCATGCGCATGCATCTTTTGGTAGACGCGGACGCAGTTTTCTGCAAAACCACACGATAGGCATGCAAATGGTGCTTTTGGCAGAACGCGCGCATGGATTTCTACCAAACGACGTGAAAAGCATGCCGATGCTGCTCTTTTTAGCACCCGCACATGGATTTGTGCCAAAACGCGTTTTTAGCATGCACATGCATCTTTTGGTAGACGCGGACGCAGTTTTCTGCAAAACCACACGATATGCATGCAAATGGTGCTTTTGGCAGAACGCGCGTGTGGATTTCTACCAAACGACGTGAAAAGCATGCCGATGCTGCTCTTTTTAGCACCCGCACATGGATTTGTGCCAAAACGCGTTTTAAGCATGCGCATGCATGTTTTGGTAGACGCGGACGCAGTTTTCTGCAAAACCACACGATAGGCATGCAAATGGTGCTTTTGGCAGAACGCGCGTGTGGATTTCTACCAAACGACGTGAAAAGCATGCCGATGCTGCTCTTTTTAGCACCCGCACATGGATTTGTGCCAAAGCGCGTTTTAAGCATGCGCATGCATCTTTTGGTAGACGCGGACGCAGTTTTCTGCAAAACCACACGATATGCATGCAAATGGTGCTTTTGGCAGAACGCGCGTGTGGATTTCTACCAAACGACGTGAAAAGCATGCCGATGCTGCTCTTTTTAACATCCGCACATGGATTTGTGCCAAAACGCGTTTTTAGCATGCACATGCATCTTTTGGTAGACGCGGACGCAGTTTTCTGCAAAACCACACGATATGCATGCAAATGGTGCTTTTGGCAGAACGCGCGTGTGGATTTCTACCAAACGACGTGAAAAGCATGCCGATGCTGCTCTTTTTAACATCCGCACATGGATTTGTGCCAAAGCGCGTTTTAAGCATGCGCATGCATCTTTTGGTAGACGCGGACGCAGTTTTCTGCAAAACCACACGATAGGCATGCAAATGGTGCTTTTGGCAGAACGCGCGTGTGGATTTCTACCAAACGACGTGAAAAGCATGCCGATGCTGCTCTTTTTAGCACCCGCACATGGATTTGTGCCAAAACGCGTTTTAAGCATGCGCATGCATCTTTTGGTAGACGCGGACGCAGTTTTCTGCAAAACCACACGATAGGCATGCAAATGGTGCTTTTGGCAGAACGCGCGTGTGGATTTCTACCAAACGACGTGAAAAGCATGCCGATGCTGCTCTTTTTAGCACCCGCACATGGATTTGTGCCAAAGCGCGTTTTAAGCATGCGCATGCATCTTTTGGTAGACGCGGACGCAGTTTTCTGCAAAACCACACGATATGCATGCAAATGGTGCTTTTGGCAGAACGCGCGTGTGGATTTCTACCAAACGACGTGAAAAGCATGCCGATGCTGCTCTTTTTAGCACCCGCACATGGATTTGTGCCAAAACGCGTTTTAAGCATGCGCATGCATCTTTTGGTAGACGCGGACGCAGTTTTCTGCAAAACCACACGATATGCATGCAAATGGTGCTTTTGGCAGAACGCGCGCGTGGATTTCTACCAAACGACGTGAAAAGCATGCCGATGCTGCTCTTTTTAACATCCGCACATGGATTTGTGCCAAAGCGCGTTTTAAGCATGCGCATGCATCTTTTGGTAGACGCGGACGCAGTTTTCTGCAAAACCACACGATAGGCATGCAAATGGTGCTTTTGGCAGAACGCGCGTGTGGATTTCTACCAAACGACGTGAAAAGCATGCCGATGCTGCTCTTTTTAGCACCCGCACATGGATTTGTGCCAAAACGCGTTTTAAGCATGCGCATGCATCTTTTGGTAGACGCGGACGCAGTTTTCTGCAAAACCACACGATATGCATGCAAATGGTGCTTTTGGCAGAACGCGCGCGTGGATTTCTACCAAACGACGTGAAAAGCATGCCGATGCTGCTCTTTTTAACATCCGCACATGGATTTGTGCCAAAACGCGTTTTAAGCATGCGCATGCATCTTTTGGTAGACGCGGACGCAGTTTTCTGCAAAACCACACGATAGGCATGCAAATGGTGCTTTTGGCAGAACGCGCGCGTGGATTTCTACCAAACGACGTGAAAAGCATGCCGATGCTGCTCTTTTTAGCACCCGCACATGGATTTGTGCCAAAACGCGTTTTTAGCATGCACATGCATCTTTTGGTAGACGCGGACGCAGTTTTCTGCAAAACCACACGATATGCATGAAAATGGTGCTTTTGGCAGAACGCGCGTGTGGATTTCTACCAAACGACGTGAAAAGCATGCCGATGCTGCTCTTTTTAACATCCGCACATGGATTTGTGCCAAAACGCGTTTTTAGCATGCACATGCATCTTTTGGTAGACGCGGACGCAGTTTTGTGCAAAACCACACGATATGCATGCAAATGGTGCTTTTGGCAGAACGCGCGTGTGGATTTCTACCAAACGACGTGAAAAGCATGCCGATGCTGCTCTTTTTAACATCCGCACATGGATTTGTGCCAAAGCGCGTTTTAAGCATGCGCATGCATCTTTTGGTAGACGCGGACGCAGTTTTCTGCAAAACCACACGATAGGCATGCAAATGGTGCTTTTGGCAGAACGCGCGTGTGGATTTCTACCAAACGACGTGAAAAGCATGCCGATGCTGCTCTTTTTAGCACCCGCACATGGATTTGTGCCAAAACGCGTTTTTAGCATGCACATGCATCTTTTGGTAGACGCGGACGCAGTTTTCTGCAAAACCACACGATATGCATGCAAATGGTGCTTTTGGCAGAACGCGCGTGTGGATTTCTACCAAACGACGTGAAAAGCATGCCGATGCTGCTCTTTTTAACATCCGCACATGGATTTGTGCCAAAGCGCGTTTTAAGCATGCGCATGCATCTTTTGGTAGACGCGGACGCAGTTTTCTGCAAAACCACACGATAGGCATGCAAATGGTGCTTTTGGCAGAACGCGCGTGTGGATTTCTACCAAACGACGTGAAAAGCATGCCGATGCTGCTCTTTTTAGCACCCGCACATGGATTTGTGCCAAAACGCGTTTTTAGCATGCACATGCATGTTTTGGTAGACGCGGACGCAGTTTTCTGCAAAACCACACGATATGCATGCAAATGGTGCTTTTGGCAGAACGCGCGTGTGGATTTCTACCAAACGACGTGAAAAGCATGCCGATGCTGCTCTTTTTAACATCCGCACATGGATTTGTGCCAAAACGCGTTTTTAGCATGCGCATGCATCTTTTGGTAGACGCGGACGCAGTTTTCTGCAAAACTACACGATATGCATGCAAATGGTGCTTTTGGCAGAACGCGCGTGTGGATTTCTACCAAACGACGTGAAAAGCATGCCGATGCTGCTCTTTTTAACATCCGCACATGGATTTGTGCCAAAACGCGTTTTAAGCATGCGCATGCATCTTTTGGTAGACGCGGACGCAGTTTTCTGCAAAACCACACGATATGCATGCAAATGGTGCTTTTGGCAGAACGCGCGCGTGGATTTCTACCAAACGACGTGAAAAGCATGCCGATGCTGCTCTTTTTAACATCCGCACATGGATTTGTGCCAAAACGCGTTTTTAGCATGCACATGCATCTTTTGGTAGACGCGGACGCAGTTTTCTGCAAAACCACACGATATGCATGCAAATGGTGCTTTTGGCAGAACGCGCGCGTGGATTTCTACCAAACGACGTGAAAAGCATGCCGATGCTGCTCTTTTTAACATCCGCACATGGATTTGTGCCAAAGCGCGTTTTAAGCATGCGCATGCATCTTTTGGTAGACGCGGACGCAGTTTTCTGCAAAACCACACGATAGGCATGCAAATGGTGCTTTTTGCAGAACGCGCGTGTGGATTTCTACCAAACGACGTGAAAAGCATGCCGATGCTGCTCTTTTTAGCACCCGCACATGGATTTGTGCCAAAACGCGTTTTAAGCATGCGCATGCATCTTTTGGTAGACGCGGACGCAGTTTTCTGCAAAACCACACGATATGCATGCAAATGGTGCTTTTGGCAGAACGCGCGCGTGGATTTCTACCAAACGACGTGAAAAGCATGCCGATGTTGCTCTTTTTAACATCCGCACATGGATTTGTGCCAAAACGCGTTTTAAGCATGCGCATGCATCTTTTGGTAGACGCGGACGCAGTTTTCTGCAAAACCACACGATAGGCATGCAAATGGTGCTTTTGGCAGAACGCGCGCATGGATTTCTACCAAACGACGTGAAAAGCATGCCGATGCTGCTCTTTTTAGCACCCGCACATGGATTTGTGCCAAAACGCGTTTTTAGCATGCACATGCATCTTTTGGTAGACGCGGACGCAGTTTTCTGCAAAACCACACGATATGCATGCAAATGGTGCTTTTGGCAGAACGCGCGTGTGGATTTCTACCAAACGACGTGAAAAGCATGCCGATGCTGCTCTTTTTAGCACCCGCACATGGATTTGTGCCAAAACGCGTTTTAAGCATGCGCATGCATGTTTTGGTAGACGCGGACGCAGTTTTCTGCAAAACCACACGATAGGCATGCAAATGGTGCTTTTGGCAGAACGCGCGTGTGGATTTCTACCAAACGACGTGAAAAGCATGCCGATGCTGCTCTTTTTAGCACCCGCACATGGATTTGTGCCAAAGCGCGTTTTAAGCATGCGCATGCATCTTTTGGTAGACGCGGACGCAGTTTTCTGCAAAACCACACGATATGCATGCAAATGGTGCTTTTGGCAGAACGCGCGTGTGGATTTCTACCAAACGACGTGAAAAGCATGCCGATGCTGCTCTTTTTAACATCCGCACATGGATTTGTGCCAAAACGCGTTTTTAGCATGCACATGCATCTTTTGGTAGACGCGGACGCAGTTTTCTGCAAAACCACACGATATGCATGCAAATGGTGCTTTTGGCAGAACGCGCGTGTGGATTTCTACCAAACGACGTGAAAAGCATGCCGATGCTGCTCTTTTTAACATCCGCACATGGATTTGTGCCAAAGCGCGTTTTAAGCATGCGCATGCATCTTTTGGTAGACGCGGACGCAGTTTTCTGCAAAACCACACGATAGGCATGCAAATGGTGCTTTTGGCAGAACGCGCGTGTGGATTTCTACCAAACGACGTGAAAAGCATGCCGATGCTGCTCTTTTTAGCACCCGCACATGGATTTGTGCCAAAACGCGTTTTAAGCATGCGCATGCATCTTTTGGTAGACGCGGACGCAGTTTTCTGCAAAACCACACGATATGCATGCAAATGGTGCTTTTGGCAGAACGCGCGCGTGGATTTCTACCAAACGACGTGAAAAGCATGCCGATGCTGCTCTTTTTAACATCCGCACATGGATTTGTGCCAAAGCGCGTTTTAAGCATGCGCATGCATCTTTTGGTAGACGCGGACGCAGTTTTCTGCAAAACCACACGATAGGCATGCAAATGGTGCTTTTTGCAAAACGCGCGTGTGGATTTCTACCAAACGACGTGAAAAGCATGCCGATGCTGCTCTTTTTAGCACCCGCACATGGATTTGTGCCAAAACGCGTTTTTAGCATGCGCATGCATCTTTTGGTAGACGCGGACGCAGTTTTCTGCAAAACTACACGATATGCATGCAAATGGTGCTTTTGGCAGAACGCGCGTGTGGATTTCTACCAAACGACGTGAAAAGCATGCCGATGCTGCTCTTTTTAACATCCGCACATGGATTTGTGCCAAAACGCGTTTTAAGCATGCGCATGCATCTTTTGGTAGACGCGGACGCAGTTTTCTGCAAAACCACACGATATGCATGCAAATGGTGCTTTTGGCAGAACGCGCGCGTGGATTTCTACCAAACGACGTGAAAAGCATGCCGATGCTGCTCTTTTTAACATCCGCACATGGATTTGTGCCAAAACGCGTTTTTAGCATGCACATGCATCTTTTGGTAGACGCGGACGCAGTTTTCTGCAAAACCACACGATATGCATGCAAATGGTGCTTTTGGCAGAACGCGCGCGTGGATTTCTACCAAACGACGTGAAAAGCATGCCGATGCTGCTCTTTTTAACATCCGCACATGGATTTGTGCCAAAGCGCGTTTTAAGCATGCGCATGCATCTTTTGGTAGACGCGGACGCAGTTTTCTGCAAAACCACACGATAGGCATGCAAATGGTGCTTTTTGCAGAACGCGCGTGTGGATTTCTACCAAACGACGTGAAAAGCATGCCGATGCTGCTCTTTTTAGCACCCGCACATGGATTTGTGCCAAAACGCGTTTTAAGCATGCGCATGCATCTTTTGGTAGACGCGGACGCAGTTTTCTGCAAAACCACACGATATGCATGCAAATGGTGCTTTTGGCAGAACGCGCGCGTGGATTTCTACCAAACGACGTGAAAAGCATGCCGATGCTGCTCTTTTTAACATCCGCACATGGATTTGTGCCAAAACGCGTTTTAAGCATGCGCATGCATCTTTTGGTAGACGCGGACGCAGTTTTCTGCAAAACCACACGATAGGCATGCAAATGGTGCTTTTGGCAGAACGCGCGCATGGATTTCTACCAAACGACGTGAAAAGCATGCCGATGCTGCTCTTTTTAGCACCCGCACATGGATTTGTGCCAAAACGCGTTTTTAGCATGCACATGCATCTTTTGGTAGACGCGGACGCAGTTTTCTGCAAAACCACACGATATGCATGCAAATGGTGCTTTTGGCAGAACGCGCGTGTGGATTTCTACCAAACGACGTGAAAAGCATGCCGATGCTGCTCTTTTTAGCACCCGCACATGGATTTGTGCCAAAACGCGTTTTAAGCATGCGCATGCATGTTTTGGTAGACGCGGACGCAGTTTTCTGCAAAACCACACGATAGGCATGCAAATGGTGCTTTTGGCAGAACGCGCGTGTGGATTTCTACCAAACGACGTGAAAAGCATGCCGATGCTGCTCTTTTTAGCACCCGCACATGGATTTGTGCCAAAGCGCGTTTTAAGCATGCGCATGCATCTTTTGGTAGACGCGGACGCAGTTTTCTGCAAAACCACACGATATGCATGCAAATGGTGCTTTTGGCAGAACGCGCGTGTGGATTTCTACCAAACGACGTGAAAAGCATGCCGATGCTGCTCTTTTTAACATCCGCACATGGATTTGTGCCAAAACGCGTTTTTAGCATGCACATGCATCTTTTGGTAGACGCGGACGCAGTTTTCTGCAAAACCACACGATATGCATGCAAATGGTGCTTTTGGCAGAACGCGCGTGTGGATTTCTACCAAACGACGTGAAAAGCATGCCGATGCTGCTCTTTTTAACATCCGCACATGGATTTGTGCCAAAGCGCGTTTTAAGCATGCGCATGCATCTTTTGGTAGACGCGGACGCAGTTTTCTGCAAAACCACACGATAGGCATGCAAATGGTGCTTTTGGCAGAACGCGCGTGTGGATTTCTACCAAACGACGTGAAAAGCATGCCGATGCTGCTCTTTTTAGCACCCGCACATGGATTTGTGCCAAAACGCGTTTTAAGCATGCGCATGCATCTTTTGGTAGACGCGGACGCAGTTTTCTGCAAAACCACACGATAGGCATGCAAATGGTGCTTTTGGCAGAACGCGCGTGTGGATTTCTACCAAACGACGTGAAAAGCATGCCGATGCTGCTCTTTTTAGCACCCGCACATGAATTTGTGCCAAAACGCGTTTTAAGCATGCGCATGCATCTTTTGGTAGACGCGGACGCAGTTTTCTGCAAAACCACACGATATGCATGCAAATGGTGCTTTTGGCAGAACGCGCGCGTGGATTTCTACCAAACGACGTGAAAAGCATGCCGATGCTGCTCTTTTTAACATCCGAACATGGATTTGTGCCAAAGCGCGTTTTAAGCATGCGCATGCATCTTTTGGTAGACGCGGACGCAGTTTTCTGCAAAACCACACGATAGGCATGCAAATGGTGCTTTTTGCAGAACGCGCGTGTGGATTTCTACCAAACGACGTGAAAAGCATGCCGATGCTGCTCTTTTTAGCACCCGCACATGGATTTGTGCCAAAACGCGTTTTAAGCATGCGCATGCATCTTTTGGTAGACGCGGACGCAGTTTTCTGCAAAACCACACGATATGCATGCAAATGGTGCTTTTGGCAGAACGCGCGCGTGGATTTCTACCAAACGACGTGAAAAGCATGCCGATGCTGCTCTTTTTAACATCCGCACATGGATTTGTGCCAAAACGCGTTTTAAGCATGCGCATGCATCTTTTGGTAGACGCGGACGCAGTTTTCTGCAAAACCACACGATAGGCATGCAAATGGTGCTTTTGGCAGAACGCGCGCATGGATTTCTACCAAACGACGTGAAAAGCATGCCGATGCTGCTCTTTTTAGCACCCGCACATGGATTTGTGCCAAAACGCGTTTTTAGCATGCACATGCATCTTTTGGTAGACGCGGACGCAGTTTTCTGCAAAACCACACGATATGCATGCAAATGGTGCTTTTGGCAGAACGCGCGTGTGGATTTCTACCAAACGACGTGAAAAGCATGCCGATGCTGCTCTTTTTAGCACCCGCACATGGATTTGTGCCAAAACGCGTTTTAAGCATGCGCATGCATCTTTTGGTAGACGCGGACGCAGTTTTCTGCAAAACCACACGATAGGCATGCAAATGGTGCTTTTGGCAGAACGCGCGTGTGGATTTCTACCAAACGACGTGAAAAGCATGCCGATGCTGCTCTTTTTAGCACCCGCACATGGATTTGTGCCAAAGCGCGTTTTAAGCATGCGCATGCATCTTTTGGTAGACGCGGACGCAGTTTTCTGCAAAACCACACGATATGCATGCAAATGGTGCTTTTGGCAGAACGCGCGTGTGGATTTCTACCAAACGACGTGAAAAGCATGCCGATGCTGCTCTTTTTAGCACCCGCACATGGATTTGTGCCAAAACGCGTTTTAAGCATGCGCATGCATCTTTTGGTAGACGCGGACGCAGTTTTCTGCAAAACCACACGATATGCATGCAAATGGTGCTTTTGGCAGAACGCGCGCGTGGATTTCTACCAAACGACGTGAAAAGCATGCCGATGCTGCTCTTTTTAACATCCGCACATGGATTTGTGCCAAAGCGCGTTTTAAGCATGCGCATGCATCTTTTGGTAGACGCGGACGCAGTTTTCTGCAAAACCACACGATAGGCATGCAAATGGTGCTTTTGGCAGAACGCGCGTGTGGATTTCTACCAAACGACGTGAAAAGCATGCCGATGCTGCTCTTTTTAGCACCCGCACATGGATTTGTGCCAAAACGCGTTTTAAGCATGCGCATGCATCTTTTGGTAGACGCGGACGCAGTTTTCTGCAAAACCACACGATATGCATGCAAATGGTGCTTTTGGCAGAACGCGCGCGTGGATTTCTACCAAACGACGTGAAAAGCATGCCGATGCTGCTCTTTTTAACATCCGCACATGGATTTGTGCCAAAACGCGTTTTAAGCATGCGCATGCATCTTTTGGTAGACGCGGACGCAGTTTTCTGCAAAACCACACGATAGGCATGCAAATGGTGCTTTTGGCAGAACGCGCGCGTGGATTTCTACCAAACGACGTGAAAAGCATGCCGATGCTGCTCTTTTTAGCACCCGCACATGGATTTGTGCCAAAACGCGTTTTTAGCATGCACATGCATCTTTTGGTAGACGCGGACGCAGTTTTCTGCAAAACCACACGATATGCATGAAAATGGTGCTTTTGGCAGAACGCGCGTGTGGATTTCTACCAAACGACGTGAAAAGCATGCCGATGCTGCTCTTTTTAACATCCGCACATGGATTTGTGCCAAAACGCGTTTTTAGCATGCACATGCATCTTTTGGTAGACGCGGACGCAGTTTTCTGCAAAACCACACGATATGCATGCAAATGGTGCTTTTGGCAGAACGCGCGTGTGGATTTCTACCAAACGACGTGAAAAGCATGCCGATGCTGCTCTTTTTAACATCCGCACATGGATTTGTGCCAAAGCGCGTTTTAAGCATGCGCATGCATCTTTTGGTAGACGCGGACGCAGTTTTCTGCAAAACCACACGATAGGCATGCAAATGGTGCTTTTGGCAGAACGCGCGTGTGGATTTCTACCAAACGACGTGAAAAGCATGCCGATGCTGCTCTTTTTAGCACCCGCACATGGATTTGTGCCAAAACGCGTTTTTAGCATGCACATGCATCTTTTGGTAGACGCGGACGCAGTTTTCTGCAAAACCACACGATATGCATGCAAATGGTGCTTTTGGCAGAACGCGCGTGTGGATTTCTACCAAACGACGTGAAAAGCATGCCGATGCTGCTCTTTTTAACATCCGCACATGGATTTGTGCCAAAACGCGTTTTTAGCATGCACATGCATCTTTTGGTAGACGCGGACGCAGTTTTCTGCAAAACCACACGATATGCATGCAAATGGTGCTTTTGGCAGAACGCGCGTGTGGATTTCTACCAAACGACGTGAAAAGCATGCCGATGCTGCTCTTTTTAACATCCGCACATGGATTTGTGCCAAAGCGCGTTTTAAGCATGCGCATGCATCTTTTGGTAGACGCGGACGCAGTTTTCTGCAAAACCACACGATAGGCATGCAAATGGTGCTTTTGGCAGAACGCGCGTGTGGATTTCTACCAAACGACGTGAAAAGCATGCCGATGCTGCTCTTTTTAGCACCCGTACATGGATTTGTGCCAAAACGCGTTTTAAGCATGCGCATGCATCTTTTGGTAGACGCGGACGCAGTTTTCTGCAAAACCACACGATATGCATGCAAATGGTGCTTTTGGCAGAACGCGCGCGTGGATTTCTACCAAACGACGTGAAAAGCATGCCGATGCTGCTCTTTTTAACATCCGCACATGGATTTGTGCCAAAGCGCGTTTTAAGCATGCGCATGCATCTTTTGGTAGACGCGGACGCAGTTTTCTGCAAAACCACACGATAGGCATGCAAATGGTGCTTTTTGCAGAACGCGCGTGTGGATTTCTACCAAACGACGTGAAAAGCATGCCGATGCTGCTCTTTTTAGCACCCGCACATGGATTTGTGCCAAAACGCGTTTTAAGCATGCGCATGCATCTTTTGGTAGACGCGGACGCAGTTTTCTGCAAAACCACACGATATGCATGCAAATGGTGCTTTTGGCAGAACGCGCGCGTGGATTTCTACCAAACGACGTGAAAAGCATGCCGATGCTGCTCTTTTTAACATCCGCACATGGATTTGTGCCAAAACGCGTTTTTAGCATGCGCATGCATCTTTTGGTAGACGCGGACGCAGTTTTCTGCAAAACCACACGATATGCATGCAAATGGTGCTTTTGGCAGAACGCGCGTGTGGATTTCTACCAAACGACGTGAAAAGCATGCCGATGCTGCTCTTTTTAACATCCGCACATGGATTTGTGCCAAAGCGCGTTTTAAGCATGCGCATGCATCTTTTGGTAGACGCGGACGCAGTTTTCTGCAAAACCACACGATAGGCATGCAAATGGTGCTTTTGGCAGAACGCGCGTGTGGATTTCTACCAAACGACGTGAAAAGCATGCCGATGCTGCTCTTTTTAGCACCCGCACATGGATTTGTGCCAAAACGCGTTTTAAGCATGCGCATGCATCTTTTGGTAGACGCGGACGCAGTTTTCTGCAAAACCACACGATATGCATGCAAATGGTGCTTTTGGCAGAACGCGCGCGTGGATTTCTACCAAACGACGTGAAAAGCATGCCGATGCTGCTCTTTTTAACATCCGAACATGGATTTGTGCCAAAGCGCGTTTTAAGCATGCGCATGCATCTTTTGGTAGACGCGGACGCAGTTTTCTGCAAAACCACACGATAGGCATGCAAATGGTGCTTTTTGCAGAACGCGCGTGTGGATTTCTACCAAACGACGTGAAAAGCATGCCGATGCTGCTCTTTTTAACATCCGCACATGGATTTGTGCCAAAACGCGTTTTAAGCATGCGCATGCATCTTTTGGTAGACGCGGACGCAGTTTTCTGCAAAACCACACGATAGGCATGCAAATGGTGCTTTTGGCAGAACGCGCGCATGGATTTCTACCAAACGACGTGAAAAGCATGCCGATGCTGCTCTTTTTAGCACCCGCACATGGATTTGTGCCAAAACGCGTTTTTAGCATGCACATGCATCTTTTGGTAGACGCGGACGCAGTTTTCTGCAAAACCACACGATATGCATGCAAATGGTGCTTTTGGCAGAACGCGCGTGTGGATTTCTACCAAACGACGTGAAAAGCATGCCGATGCTGCTCTTTTTAGCACCCGCACATGGATTTGTGCCAAAACGCGTTTTAAGCATGCGCATGCATCTTTTGGTAGACGCGGACGCAGTTTTCTGCAAAACCACACGATAGGCATGCAAATGGTGCTTTTGGCAGAACGCGCGTGTGGATTTCTACCAAACGACGTGAAAAGCATGCCGATGCTGCTCTTTTTAGCACCCGCACATGGATTTGTGCCAAAGCGCGTTTTAAGCATGCGCATGCATCTTTTGGTAGACGCGGACGCAGTTATATGCAAAACCACACGATATGCATGCAAATGGTGCTTTTGGCAGAACGCGCGTGTGGATTTCTACCAAACGACGTGAAAAGCATGCCGATGCTGCTCTTTTTAGCACCCGCACATGGATTTGTGCCAAAACGCGTTTTAAGCATGCGCATGCATCTTTTGGTAGACGCGGACGCAGTTTTCTGCAAAACCACACGATATGCATGCAAATGGTGCTTTTGGCAGAACGCGCGCGTGGATTTCTACCAAACGACGTGAAAAGCATGCCGATGCTGCTCTTTTTAACATCCGCACATGGATTTGTGCCAAAGCGCGTTTTAAGCATGCGCATGCATCTTTTGGTAGACGCGGACGCAGTTTTCTGCAAAACCACACGATATGCATGCAAATGGTGCTTTTGGCAGAACGCGCGTGTGGATTTCTACCAAACGACGTGAAAAGCATGCCGATGCTGCTCTTTTTAACATCCGCACATGGATTTGTGCCAAAGCGCGTTTTAAGCATGCGCATGCATCTTTTGGTAGACGCGGACGCAGTTTTCTGCAAAACCACACGATATGCATGCAAATGGTGCTTTTGGCAGAACGCGCGCGTGGATTTCTACCAAACGACGTGAAAAGCATGCCGATGCTGCTCTTTTTAACATCCGCACATGGATTTGTGCCAAAACGCGTTTTAAGCATGCGCATGCATCTTTTGGTAGACGCGGACGCAGTTTTCTGCAAAACCACACGATATGCATGCAAATGGTGCTTTTGGCAGAACGCGCGCATGGATTTCTACCAAACGACGTGAAAAGCATGCCGGTGCTGCTCTTTTTAGCACCCGCACATGGATTTGTGCCAAAACGCGTTTTTAGCATGCACATGCATCTTTTGGTAGACGCGGACGCAGTTTTCTGCAAAACCACACGATATGCATGCAAATGGTGCTTTTGGCAGAACGCGCGTGTGGATTTCTACCAAACGACGTGAAAAGCATGCCGATGCTGCTCTTTTTAGCACCCGCACATGGATTTGTGCCAAAACGCGTTTTAAGCATGCGCATGCATCTTTTGGTAGACGCGGACGCAGTTTTCTGCAAAACCACACGATAGGCATGCAAATGGTGCTTTTGGCAGAACGCGCGTGTGGATTTCTACCAAACGACGTGAAAAGCATGCCGATGCTGCTCTTTTTAGCACCCGCACATGGATTTGTGCCAAAGCGCGTTTTAAGCATGCGCATGCATCTTTTGGTAGACGCGGACGCAGTTTTCTGCAAAACCACACGATATGCATGCAAATGGTGCTTTTGGCAGAACGCGCGTGTGGATTTCTACCAAACGACGTGAAAAGCATGCCGATGCTGCTCTTTTTAACATCCGCACATGGATTTGTGCCAAAACGCGTTTTTAGCATGCACATGCATCTTTTGGTAGACGCGGACGCAGTTTTCTGCAAAACCACACGATATGCATGCAAATGGTGCTTTTGGCAGAACGCGCGTGTGGATTTCTACCAAACGACGTGAAAAGCATGCCGATGCTGCTCTTTTTAACATCCGCACATGGATTTGTGCCAAAGCGCGTTTTAAGCATGCGCATGCATCTTTTGGTAGACGCGGACGCAGTTTTCTGCAAAACCACACGATAGGCATGCAAATGGTGCTTTTGGCAGAACGCGCGTGTGGATTTCTACCAAACGACGTGAAAAGCATGCCGATGCTGCTCTTTTTAGCACCCGCACATGGATTTGTGCCAAAGCGCGTTTTAAGCATGCGCATGCATCTTTTGGTAGACGCGGACGCAGTTTTCTGCAAAACCACACGATAGGCATGCAAATGGTGCTTTTGGCAGAACGCGCGTGTGGATTTCTACCAAACGACGTGAAAAGCATGCCGATGCTGCTCTTTTTAGCACCCGCACATGGATTTGTGCCAAAGCGCGTTTTAAGCATGCGCATGCATCTTTTGGTAGACGCGGACGCAGTTTTCTGCAAAACCACACGATATGCATGCAAATGGTGCTTTTGGCAGAACGCGCGTGTGGATTTCTACCAAACGACGTGAAAAGCATGCCGATGCTGCTCTTTTTAACATCCGCACATGGATTTGTGCCAAAGCGCGTTTTAAGCATGCGCATGCATCTTTTGGTAGACGCGGACGCAGTTTTCTGCAAAACCACACGATATGCATGCAAATGGTGCTTTTGGCAGAACGCGCGCGTGGATTTCTACCAAACGACGTGAAAAGCATGCCGATGCTGCTCTTTTTAACATCCGCACATGGATTTGTGCCAAAACGCGTTTTAAGCATGCGCATGCATCTTTTGGTAGACGCGGACGCAGTTTTCTGCAAAACCACACGATAGGCATGCAAATGGTGCTTTTGGCAGAACGCGCGCATGGATTTCTACCAAACGACGTGAAAAGCATGCCGATGCTGCTCTTTTTAGCACCCGCACATGGATTTGTGCCAAAACGCGTTTTTAGCATGCACATGCATCTTTTGGTAGACGCGGACGCAGTTTTCTGCAAAACCACACGATATGCATGCAAATGGTGCTTTTGGCAGAACGCGCGTGTGGATTTCTACCAAACGACGTGAAAAGCATGCCGATGCTGCTCTTTTTAGCACCCGCACATGGATTTGTGCCAAAACGCGTTTTAAGCATGCGCATGCATCTTTTGGTAGACGCGGACGCAGTTTTCTGCAAAACCACACGATAGGCATGCAAATGGTGCTTTTGGCAGAACGCGCGTGTGGATTTCTACCAAACGACGTGAAAAGCATGCCGATGCTGCTCTTTTTAGCACCCGCACATGGATTTGTGCCAAAGCGCGTTTTAAGCATGCGCATGCATCTTTTGGTAGACGCGGACGCAGTTTTCTGCAAAACCACACGATATGCATGCAAATGGTGCTTTTGGCAGAACGCGCGTGTGGATTTCTACCAAACGACGTGAAAAGCATGCCGATGCTGCTCTTTTTAACATCCGCACATGGATTTGTGCCAAAACGCGTTTTTAGCATGCACATGCATCTTTTGGTAGACGCGGACGCAGTTTTCTGCAAAACCACACGATATGCATGCAAATGGTGCTTTTGGCAGAACGCGCGTGTGGATTTCTACCAAACGACGTGAAAAGCATGCCGATGCTGCTCTTTTTAACATCCGCACATGGATTTGTGCCAAAGCGCGTTTTAAGCATGCGCATGCATCTTTTGGTAGACGCGGACGCAGTTTTCTGCAAAACCACACGATAGGCATGCAAATGGTGCTTTTGGTAGAACGCGCGTGTGGATTTCTACCAAACGACGTGAAAAGCATGCCGATGCTGCTCTTTTTAGCACCCGCACATGGATTTGTGCCAAAACGCGTTTTAAGCATGCGCATGCATCTTTTGGTAGACGCGGACGCAGTTTTCTGCAAAACCACACGATATGCATGCAAATGGTGCTTTTGGCAGAACGCGCGCGTGGATTTCTACCAAACGACGTGAAAAGCATGCCGATGCTGCTCTTTTTAACATCCGCACATGGATTTGTGCCAAAGCGCGTTTTAAGCATGCGCATGCATCTTTTGGTAGACGCGGACGCAGTTTTCTGCAAAACCACACGATAGGCATGCAAATGGTGCTTTTTGCAGAACGCGCGTGTGGATTTCTACCAAACGACGTGAAAAGCATGCCGATGCTGCTCTTTTTAGCACCCGCACATGGATTTGTGCCAAAACGCGTTTTAAGCATGCGCATGCATGTTTTGGTAGACGCGGACGCAGTTTTCTGCAAAACCACACGATAGGCATGCAAATGGTGCTTTTGGCAGAACGCGCGTGTGGATTTCTACCAAACGACGTGAAAAGCATGCCGATGCTGCTCTTTTTAGCACCCGCACATGGATTTGTGCCAAAGCGCGTTTTAAGCATGCGCATGCATCTTTTGGTAGACGCGGACGCAGTTTTCTGCAAAACCACACGATATGCATGCAAATGGTGCTTTTGGCAGAACGCGCGTGTGGATTTCTACCAAACGACGTGAAAAGCATGCCGATGCTGCTCTTTTTAACATCCGCACATGGATTTGTGCCAAAACGCGTTTTTAGCATGCACATGCATCTTTTGGTAGACGCGGACGCAGTTTTCTGCAAAACCACACGATATGCATGCAAATGGTGCTTTTGGCAGAACGCGCGTGTGGATTTCTACCAAACGACGTGAAAAGCATGCCGATGCTGCTCTTTTTAACATCCGCACATGGATTTGTGCCAAAGCGCGTTTTAAGCATGCGCATGCATCTTTTGGTAGACGCGGACGCAGTTTTCTGCAAAACCACACGATAGGCATGCAAATGGTGCTTTTGGCAGAACGCGCGTGTGGATTTCTACCAAACGACGTGAAAAGCATGCCGATGCTGCTCTTTTTAGCACCCGCACATGGATTTGTGCCAAAACGCGTTTTAAGCATGCGCATGCATCTTTTGGTAGACGCGGACGCAGTTTTCTGCAAAACCACACGATAGGCATGCAAATGGTGCTTTTGGCAGAACGCGCGTGTGGATTTCTACCAAACGACGTGAAAAGCATGCCGATGCTGCTCTTTTTAGCACCCGCACATGAATTTGTGCCAAAACGCGTTTTAAGCATGCGCATGCATCTTTTGGTAGACGCGGACGCAGTTTTCTGCAAAACCACACGATATGCATGCAAATGGTGCTTTTGGCAGAACGCGCGCGTGGATTTCTACCAAACGACGTGAAAAGCATGCCGATGCTGCTCTTTTTAACATCCGAACATGGATTTGTGCCAAAGCGCGTTTTAAGCATGCGCATGCATCTTTTGGTAGACGCGGACGCAGTTTTCTGCAAAACCACACGATAGGCATGCAAATGGTGCTTTTTGCAGAACGCGCGTGTGGATTTCTACCAAACGACGTGAAAAGCATGCCGATGCTGCTCTTTTTAGCACCCGCACATGGATTTGTGCCAAAACGCGTTTTAAGCATGCGCATGCATCTTTTGGTAGACGCGGACGCAGTTTTCTGCAAAACCACACGATATGCATGCAAATGGTGCTTTTGGCAGAACGCGCGCGTGGATTTCTACCAAACGACGTGAAAAGCATGCCGATGCTGCTCTTTTTAACATCCGCACATGGATTTGTGCCAAAACGCGTTTTAAGCATGCGCATGCATCTTTTGGTAGACGCGGACGCAGTTTTCTGCAAAACCACACGATAGGCATGCAAATGGTGCTTTTGGCAGAACGCGCGCATGGATTTCTACCAAACGACGTGAAAAGCATGCCGATGCTGCTCTTTTTAGCACCCGCACATGGATTTGTGCCAAAACGCGTTTTTAGCATGCACATGCATCTTTTGGTAGACGCGGACGCAGTTTTCTGCAAAACCACACGATATGCATGCAAATGGTGCTTTTGGCAGAACGCGCGTGTGGATTTCTACCAAACGACGTGAAAAGCATGCCGATGCTGCTCTTTTTAGCACCCGCACATGGATTTGTGCCAAAACGCGTTTTAAGCATGCGCATGCATCTTTTGGTAGACGCGGACGCAGTTTTCTGCAAAACCACACGATAGGCATGCAAATGGTGCTTTTGGCAGAACGCGCGTGTGGATTTCTACCAAACGACGTGAAAAGCATGCCGATGCTGCTCTTTTTAGCACCCGCACATGGATTTGTGCCAAAGCGCGTTTTAAGCATGCGCATGCATCTTTTGGTAGACGCGGACGCAGTTTTCTGCAAAACCACACGATATGCATGCAAATGGTGCTTTTGGCAGAACGCGCGTGTGGATTTCTACCAAACGACGTGAAAAGCATGCCGATGCTGCTCTTTTTAGCACCCGCACATGGATTTGTGCCAAAACGCGTTTTAAGCATGCGCATGCATCTTTTGGTAGACGCGGACGCAGTTTTCTGCAAAACCACACGATATGCATGCAAATGGTGCTTTTGGCAGAACGCGCGCGTGGATTTCTACCAAACGACGTGAAAAGCATGCCGATGCTGCTCTTTTTAACATCCGCACATGGATTTGTGCCAAAGCGCGTTTTAAGCATGCGCATGCATCTTTTGGTAGACGCGGACGCAGTTTTCTGCAAAACCACACGATAGGCATGCAAATGGTGCTTTTGGCAGAACGCGCGTGTGGATTTCTACCAAACGACGTGAAAAGCATGCCGATGCTGCTCTTTTTAGCACCCGCACATGGATTTGTGCCAAAACGCGTTTTAAGCATGCGCATGCATCTTTTGGTAGACGCGGACGCAGTTTTCTGCAAAACCACACGATATGCATGCAAATGGTGCTTTTGGCAGAACGCGCGCGTGGATTTCTACCAAACGACGTGAAAAGCATGCGGATGCTGCTCTTTTTAACATCCGCACATGGATTTGTGCCAAAACGCGTTTTAAGCATGCGCATGCATCTTTTGGTAGACGCGGACGCAGTTTTCTGCAAAACCACACGATAGGCATGCAAATGGTGCTTTTGGCAGAACGCGCGCGTGGATTTCTACCAAACGACGTGAAAAGCATGCCGATGCTGCTCTTTTTAGCACCCGCACATGGATTTGTGCCAAAACGCGTTTTTAGCATGCACATGCATCTTTTGGTAGACGCGGACGCAGTTTTCTGCAAAGCCACACGATATGCATGAAAATGGTGCTTTTGGCAGAACGCGCGTGTGGATTTCTACCAAACGACGTGAAAAGCATGCCGATGCTGCTCTTTTTAACATCCGCACATGGATTTGTGCCAAAACGCGTTTTTAGCATGCACATGCATCTTTTGGTAGACGCGGACGCAGTTTTCTGCAAAACCACACGATATGCATGCAAATGGTGCTTTTGGCAGAACGCGCGTGTGGATTTCTACCAAACGACGTGAAAAGCATGCCGATGCTGCTCTTTTTAACATCCGCACATGGATTTGTGCCAAAGCGCGTTTTAAGCATGCGCATGCATCTTTTGGTAGACGCGGACGCAGTTTTCTGCAAAACCACACGATAGGCATGCAAATGGTGCTTTTGGCAGAACGCGCGTGTGGATTTCTACCAAACGACGTGAAAAGCATGCCGATGCTGCTCTTTTTAGCACCCGCACATGGATTTGTGCCAAAACGCGTTTTTAGCATGCACATGCATCTTTTGGTAGACGCGGACGCAGTTTTCTGCAAAACCACACGATATGCATGCAAATGGTGCTTTTGGCAGAACGCGCGTGTGGATTTCTACCAAACGACGTGAAAAGCATGCCGATGCTGCTCTTTTTAACATCCGCACATGGATTTGTGCCAAAACGCGTTTTTAGCATGCACATGCATCTTTTGGTAGACGCGGACGCAGTTTTCTGCAAAACCACACGATATGCATGCAAATGGTGCTTTTGGCAGAACGCGCGTGTGGATTTCTACCAAACGACGTGAAAAGCATGCCGATGCTGCTCTTTTTAACATCCGCACATGGATTTGTGCCAAAGCGCGTTTTAAGCATGCGCATGCATCTTTTGGTAGACGCGGACGCAGTTTTCTGCAAAACCACACGATAGGCATGCAAATGGTGCTTTTGGCAGAACGCGCGTGTGGATTTCTACCAAACGACGTGAAAAGCATGCCGATGCTGCTCTTTTTAGCACCCGCACATGGATTTGTGCCAAAACGCGTTTTAAGCATGCGCATGCATCTTTTGGTAGACGCGGACGCAGTTTTCTGCAAAACCACACGATATGCATGCAAAGGGTGCTTTTGGCAGAACGCGCGCGTGGATTTCTACCAAACGACGTGAAAAGCATGCCGATGCTGCTCTTTTTAACATCCGCACATGGATTTGTGCCAAAGCGCGTTTTAAGCATGCGCATGCATCTTTTGGTAGACGCGGACGCAGTTTTCTGCAATACCACACGATAGGCATGCAAATGGTGCTTTTTGCAGAACGCGCGTGTGGATTTCTACCAAACGACGTGAAAAGCATGCCGATGCTGCTCTTTTTAGCACCCGCACATGGATTTGTGCCAAAACGCGTTTTAAGCATGCGCATGCATCTTTTGGTAGACGCGGACGCAGTTTTCTGCAAAACCACACGATATGCATGCAAATGGTGCTTTTGGCAGAACGCGCGCGTGGATTTCTACCAAACGACGTGAAAAGCATGCCGATGCTGCTCTTTTTAACATCCGCACATGGATTTGTGCCAAAACGCGTTTTTAGCATGCGCATGCATCTTTTGGTAGACGCGGACGCAGTTTTCTGCAAAACCACACGATATGCATGCAAATGGTGCTTTTGGCAGAACGCGCGTGTGGATTTCTACCAAACGACGTGAAAAGCATGCCGATGCTGCTCTTTTTAACATCCGCACATGGATTTGTGCCAAAGCGCGTTTTAAGCATGCGCATGCATCTTTTGGTAGACGCGGACGCAGTTTTCTGCAAAACCACACGATAGGCATGCAAATGGTGCTTTTGGCAGAACGCGCGTGTGGATTTCTACCAAACGACGTGAAAAGCATGCCGATGCTGCTCTTTTTAGCACCCGCACATGGATTTGTGCCAAAACGCGTTTTAAGCATGCGCATGCATCTTTTGGTAGACGCGGACGCAGTTTTCTGCAAAACCACACGATATGCATGCAAATGGTGCTTTTGGCAGAACGCGCGCGTGGATTTCTACCAAACGACGTGAAAAGCATGCCGATGCTGCTCTTTTTAACATCCGAACATGGATTTGTGCCAAAGCGCGTTTTAAGCATGCGCATGCATCTTTTGGTAGACGCGGACGCAGTTTTCTGCAAAACCACACGATAGGCATGCAAATGGTGCTTTTTGCAGAACGCGCGTGTGGATTTCTACCAAACGACGTGAAAAGCATGCCGATGCTGCTCTTTTTAACATCCGCACATGGATTTGTGCCAAAACGCGTTTTAAGCATGCGCATGCATCTTTTGGTAGACGCGGACGCAGTTTTCTGCAAAACCACACGATAGGCATGCAAATGGTGCTTTTGGCAGAACGCGCGCATGGATTTCTACCAAACGACGTGAAAAGCATGCCGATGCTGCTCTTTTTAGCACCCGCACATGGATTTGTGCCAAAACGCGTTTTTAGCATGCACATGCATCTTTTGGTAGACGCGGACGCAGTTTTCTGCAAAACCACACGATATGCATGCAAATGGTGCTTTTGGCAGAACGCGCGTGTGGATTTCTACCAAACGACGTGAAAAGCATGCCGATGCTGCTCTTTTTAGCACCCGCACATGGATTTGTGCCAAAACGCGTTTTAAGCATGCGCATGCATCTTTTGGTAGACGCGGACGCAGTTTTCTGCAAAACCACACGATAGGCATGCAAATGGTGCTTTTGGCAGAACGCGCGTGTGGATTTCTACCAAACGACGTGAAAAGCATGCCGATGCTGCTCTTTTTAGCACCCGCACATGGATTTGTGCCAAAGCGCGTTTTAAGCATGCGCATGCATCTTTTGGTAGACGCGGACGCAGTTATATGCAAAACCACACGATATGCATGCAAATGGTGCTTTTGGCAGAACGCGCGTGTGGATTTCTACCAAACGACGTGAAAAGCATGCCGATGCTGCTCTTTTTAGCACCCGCACATGGATTTGTGCCAAAACGCGTTTTAAGCATGCGCATGCATCTTTTGGTAGACGCGGACGCAGTTTTCTGCAAAACCACACGATATGCATGCAAATGGTGCTTTTGGCAGAACGCGCGCGTGGATTTCTACCAAACGACGTGAAAAGCATGCCGATGCTGCTCTTTTTAACATCCGCACATGGATTTGTGCCAAAGCGCGTTTTAAGCATGCGCATGCATCTTTTGGTAGACGCGGACGCAGTTTTCTGCAAAACCACACGATAGGCATGCAAATGGTGCTTTTGGCAGAACGCGCGTGTGGATTTCTACCAAACGACGTGAAAAGCATGCCGATGCTGCTCTTTTTAGCACCCGCACATGGATTTGTGCCAAAGCGCGTTTTAAGCATGCGCATGCATCTTTTGGTAGACGCGGACGCAGTTTTCTGCAAAACCACACGATATGCATGCAAATGGTGCTTTTGGCAGAACGCGCGTGTGGATTTCTACCAAACGACGTGAAAAGCATGCCGATGCTGCTCTTTTTAACATCCGCACATGGATTTGTGCCAAAGCGCGTTTTAAGCATGCGCATGCATCTTTTGGTAGACGCGGACGCAGTTTTCTGCAAAACCACACGATATGCATGCAAATGGTGCTTTTGGCAGAACGCGCGCGTGGATTTCTACCAAACGACGTGAAAAGCATGCCGATGCTGCTCTTTTTAACATCCGCACATGGATTTGTGCCAAAACGCGTTTTAAGCATGCGCATGCATCTTTTGGTAGACGCGGACGCAGTTTTCTGCAAAACCACACGATAGGCATGCAAATGGTGCTTTTGGCAGAACGCGCGCATGGATTTCTACCAAACGACGTGAAAAGCATGCCGATGCTGCTCTTTTTAGCACCCGCACATGGATTTGTGCCAAAACGCGTTTTTAGCATGCACATGCATCTTTTGGTAGACGCGGACGCAGTTTTCTGCAAAACCACACGATATGCATGCAAATGGTGCTTTTGGCAGAACGCGCGTGTGGATTTCTACCAAACGACGTGAAAAGCATGCCGATGCTGCTCTTTTTAGCACCCGCACATGGATTTGTGCCAAAACGCGTTTTAAGCATGCGCATGCATCTTTTGGTAGACGCGGACGCAGTTTTCTGCAAAACCACACGATAGGCATGCAAATGGTGCTTTTGGCAGAACGCGCGTGTGGATTTCTACCAAACGACGTGAAAAGCATGCCGATGCTGCTCTTTTTAGCACCCGCACATGGATTTGTGCCAAAGCGCGTTTTAAGCATGCGCATGCATCTTTTGGTAGACGCGGACGCAGTTTTCTGCAAAACCACACGATATGCATGCAAATGGTGCTTTTGGCAGAACGCGCGTGTGGATTTCTACCAAACGACGTGAAAAGCATGCCGATGCTGCTCTTTTTAACATCCGCACATGGATTTGTGCCAAAGCGCGTTTTAAGCATGCGCATGCATCTTTTGGTAGACGCGGACGCAGTTTTCTGCAAAACCACACGATAGGCATGCAAATGGTGCTTTTGGCAGAACGCGCGTGTGGATTTCTACCAAACGACGTGAAAAGCATGCCGATGCTGCTCTTTTTAGCACCCGCACATGGATTTGTGCCAAAACGCGTTTTAAGCATGCGCATGCATCTTTTGGTAGACGCGGACGCAGTTTTCTGCAAAACCACACGATATGCATGCAAATGGTGCTTTTGGCAGAACGCGCGCGTGGATTTCTACCAAACGACGTGAAAAGCATGCCGATGCTGCTCTTTTTAACATCCGAACATGGATTTGTGCCAAAGCGCGTTTTAAGCATGCGCATGCATCTTTTGGTAGACGCGGACGCAGTTTTCTGCAAAACCACACGATAGGCATGCAAATGGTGCTTTTTGCAGAACGCGCGTGTGGATTTCTACCAAACGACGTGAAAAGCATGCCGATGCTGCTCTTTTTAGCACCCGCACATGGATTTGTGCCAAAACGCGTTTTAAGCATGCGCATGCATCTTTTGGTAGACGCGGACGCAGTTTTCTGCAAAACCACACGATATGCATGCAAATGGTGCTTTTGGCAGAACGCGCGCGTGGATTTCTACCAAACGACGTGAAAAGCATGCCGATGCTGCTCTTTTTAACATCCGCACATGGATTTGTGCCAAAACGCGTTTTAAGCATGCGCATGCATCTTTTGGTAGACGCGGACGCAGTTTTCTGCAAAACCACACGATAGGCATGCAAATGGTGCTTTTGGCAGAACGCGCGCATGGATTTCTACCAAACGACGTGAAAAGCATGCCGATGCTGCTCTTTTTAGCACCCGCACATGGATTTGTGCCAAAACGCGTTTTTAGCATGCACATGCATCTTTTGGTAGACGCGGACGCAGTTTTCTGCAAAACCACACGATATGCATGCAAATGGTGCTTTTGGCAGAACGCGCGTGTGGATTTCTACCAAACGACGTGAAAAGCATGCCGATGCTGCTCTTTTTAGCACCCGCACATGGATTTGTGCCAAAACGCGTTTTAAGCATGCGCATGCATCTTTTGGTAGACGCGGACGCAGTTTTCTGCAAAACCACACGATAGGCATGCAAATGGTGCTTTTGGCAGAACGCGCGTGTGGATTTCTACCAAACGACGTGAAAAGCATGCCGATGCTGCTCTTTTTAGCACCCGCACATGGATTTGTGCCAAAGCGCGTTTTAAGCATGCGCATGCATCTTTTGGTAGACGCGGACGCAGTTATATGCAAAACCACACGATATGCATGCAAATGGTGCTTTTGGCAGAACGCGCGTGTGGATTTCTACCAAACGACGTGAAAAGCATGCCGATGCTGCTCTTTTTAACATCCGCACATGGATTTGTGCCAAAGCGCGTTTTAAGCATGCGCATGCATCTTTTGGTAGACGCGGACGCAGTTTTCTGCAAAACCACACGATAGGCATGCAAATGGTGCTTTTGGCAGAACGCGCGTGTGGATTTCTACCAAACGACGTGAAAAGCATGCCGATGCTGCTCTTTTTAGCACCCGCACATGGATTTGTGCCAAAACGCGTTTTGAGCATGCGCATGCATCTTTTGGTAGACGCGGACGCAGTTTTCTGCAAAACCACACGATATGCATGCAAATGGTGCTTTTGGCAGAACGCGCGCGTGGATTTCTACCAAACGACGTGAAAAGCATGCCGATGCTGCTCTTTTTAACATCCGCACATGGATTTGTGCCAAAACACGTTTTAAGCATGCGCATGCATCTTTTGGTAGACGCGGACGCAGTTTTCTGCAAAACCACACGATAGGCATGCAAATGGTGCTTTTGGCAGAACGCGCGCGTGGATTTCTACCAAACGACGTGAAAAGCATGCCGATGCTGCTCTTTTTAGCACCCGCACATGGATTTGTGCCAAAGCGCGTTTTAAGCATGCGCATGCATCTTTTGGTAGACGCGGACGCAGTTTTCTGCAAAACCACACGATATGCATGCAAATGGTGCTTTTGGCAGAACGCGCGCGTGGATTTCTACCAAACGACTTGAAAAGCATGCCGATGCTGCTCTTTTTAACATCCGAACATGGATTTGTGCCAAAGCGCGTTTTAAGCATGCGCATGCATCTTTTGGTAGACGCGGACGCAGTTTTCTGCAAAACCACACGATAGGCATGCAAATGGTGCTTTTTGCAGAACGCGCGTGTGGATTTCTACCAAACGACGTGAAAAGCATGCCGATGCTGCTCTTTTTAGCACCCGCACATGGATTTGTGCCAAAACGCGTTTTAAGCATGCGCATGCATCTTTTGGTAGACGCGGACGCAGTTTTCTGCAAAACCACACGATATGCATGCAAATGGTGCTTTTGGCAGAACGCGCGTGTGGATTTCTACCAAACGACGTGAAAAGCATGCCGATGCTGCTCTTTTTAACATCCGCACATGGATTTGTGCCAAAGCGCGTTTTAAGCATGCGCATGCATCTTTTGGTAGACGCGGACGCAGTTTTCTGCAAAACCACACGATAGGCATGCAAATGGTGCTTTTGGCAGAACGCGCGTGTGGATTTCTACCAAACGACGTGAAAAGCATGCCGATGCTGCTCTTTTTAGCACCCGCACATGGATTTGTGCCAAAACGCGTTTTTAGCATGCACATGCATCTTTTGGTAGACGCGGACGCAGTTTTCTGCAAAACCACACGATATGCATGCAAATGGTGCTTTTGGCAGAACGCGCGTGTGGATTTCTACCAAACGACGTGAAAAGCATGCCGATGCTGCTCTTTTTAACATCCGCACATGGATTTGTGCCAAAACGCGTTTTTAGCATGCACATGCATCTTTTGGTAGACGCGGACGCAGTTTTCTGCAAAACCACACGATATGCATGCAAATGGTGCTTTTGGCAGAACGCGCGTGTGGATTTCTACCAAACGACGTGAAAAGCATGCCGATGCTGCTCTTTTTAACATCCGCACATGGATTTGTGCCAAAGCGCGTTTTAAGCATGCGCATGCATCTTTTGGTAGACGCGGACGCAGTTTTCTGCAAAACCACACGATAGGCATGCAAATGGTGCTTTTGGCAGAACGCGCGTGTGGATTTCTACCAAACGACGTGAAAAGCATGCCGATGCTGCTCTTTTTAGCACCCGCACATGGATTTGTGCCAAAACGCGTTTTAAGCATGCGCATGCATCTTTTGGTAGACGCGGACGCAGTTTTCTGCAAAACCACACGATAGGCATGCAAATGGTGCTTTTTGCAGAACGCGCGTGTGGATTTCTACCAAACGACGTGAAAAGCATGCCGATGCTGCTCTTTTTAACATCCGCACATGGATTTGTGCCAAAACGCGTTTTAAGCATGCGCATGCATCTTTTGGTAGACGCGGACGCAGTTTTCTGCAAAACCACACGATAGGCATGCAAATGGTGCTTTTGGCAGAACGCGCGCATGGATTTCTACCAAACGACGTGAAAAGCATGCCGATGCTGCTCTTTTTAGCACCCGCACATGGATTTGTGCCAAAACGCGTTTTTAGCATGCACATGCATCTTTTGGTAGACGCGGACGCAGTTTTCTGCAAAACCACACGATATGCATGCAAATGGTGCTTTTGGCAGAACGCGCGTGTGGATTTCTACCAAACGACGTGAAAAGCATGCCGATGCTGCTCTTTTTAACATCCGCACATGGATTTGTGCCAAAGCGCGTTTTAAGCATGCGCATGCATCTTTTGGTAGACGCGGACGCAGTTTTCTGCAAAACCACACGATATGCATGCAAATGGTGCTTTTGGCAGAACGCGCGCGTGGATTTCTACCAAACGACGTGAAAAGCATGCCGATGCTGCTCTTTTTAACATCCGCACATGGATTTGTGCCAAAACGCGTTTTAAGCATGCGCATGCATCTTTTGGTAGACGCGGACGCAGTTTTCTGCAAAACCACACGATAGGCATGCAAATGGTGCTTTTGGCAGAACGCGCGCATGGATTTCTACCAAACGACGTGAAAAGCATGCCGATGCTGCTCTTTTTAGCACCCGCACATGGATTTGTGCCAAAACGCGTTTTTAGCATGCACATGCATCTTTTGGTAGACGCGGACGCAGTTTTCTGCAAAACCACACGATATGCATGCAAATGGTGCTTTTGGCAGAACGCGCGTGTGGATTTCTACCAAACGACGTGAAAAGCATGCCGATGCTGCTCTTTTTAGCACCCGCACATGGATTTGTGCCAAAACGCGTTTTAAGCATGCGCATGCATCTTTTGGTAGACGCGGACGCAGTTTTCTGCAAAACCACACGATAGGCATGCAAATGGTGCTTTTGGCAGAACGCGCGTGTGGATTTCTACCAAACGACGTGAAAAGCATGCCGATGCTGCTCTTTTTAGCACCCGCACATGGATTTGTGCCAAAGCGCGTTTTAAGCATGCGCATGCATCTTTTGGTAGACGCGGACGCAGTTTTCTGCAAAACCACACGATATGCATGCAAATGGTGCTTTTGGCAGAACGCGCGTGTGGATTTCTACCAAACGACGTGAAAAGCATGCCGATGCTGCTCTTTTTAACATCCGCACATGGATTTGTGCCAAAACGCGTTTTTAGCATGCACATGCATCTTTTGGTAGACGCGGACGCAGTTTTCTGCAAAACCACACGATATGCATGCAAATGGTGCTTTTGGCAGAACGCGCGTGTGGATTTCTACCAAACGACGTGAAAAGCATGCCGATGCTGCTCTTTTTAACATCCGCACATGGATTTGTGCCAAAGCGCGTTTTAAGCATGCGCATGCATCTTTTGGTAGACGCGGACGCAGTTTTCTGCAAAACCACACGATAGGCATGCAAATGGTGCTTTTGGCAGAACGCGCGTGTGGATTTCTACCAAACGACGTGAAAAGCATGCCGATGCTGCTCTTTTTAGCACCCGCACATGGATTTGTGCCAAAGCGCGTTTTAAGCATGCGCATGCATCTTTTGGTAGACGCGGACGCAGTTTTCTGCAAAACCACACGATAGGCATGCAAATGGTGCTTTTGGCAGAACGCGCGTGTGGATTTCTACCAAACGACGTGAAAAGCATGCCGATGCTGCTCTTTTTAGCACCCGCACATGGATTTGTGCCAAAGCGCGTTTTAAGCATGCGCATGCATCTTTTGGTAGACGCGGACGCAGTTTTCTGCAAAACCACACGATATGCATGCAAATGGTGCTTTTGGCAGAACGCGCGTGTGGATTTCTACCAAACGACGTGAAAAGCATGCCGATGCTGCTCTTTTTAACATCCGCACATGGATTTGTGCCAAAGCGCGTTTTAAGCATGCGCATGCATCTTTTGGTAGACGCGGACGCAGTTTTCTGCAAAACCACACGATATGCATGCAAATGGTGCTTTTGGCAGAACGCGCGCGTGGATTTCTACCAAACGACGTGAAAAGCATGCCGATGCTGCTCTTTTTAACATCCGCACATGGATTTGTGCCAAAACGCGTTTTAAGCATGCGCATGCATCTTTTGGTAGACGCGGACGCAGTTTTCTGCAAAACCACACGATAGGCATGCAAATGGTGCTTTTGGCAGAACGCGCGCATGGATTTCTACCAAACGACGTGAAAAGCATGCCGATGCTGCTCTTTTTAGCACCCGCACATGGATTTGTGCCAAAACGCGTTTTTAGCATGCACATGCATCTTTTGGTAGACGCGGACGCAGTTTTCTGCAAAACCACACGATATGCATGCAAATGGTGCTTTTGGCAGAACGCGCGTGTGGATTTCTACCAAACGACGTGAAAAGCATGCCGATGCTGCTCTTTTTAGCACCCGCACATGGATTTGTGCCAAAACGCGTTTTAAGCATGCGCATGCATCTTTTGGTAGACGCGGACGCAGTTTTCTGCAAAACCACACGATAGGCATGCAAATGGTGCTTTTGGCAGAACGCGCGTGTGGATTTCTACCAAACGACGTGAAAAGCATGCCGATGCTGCTCTTTTTAGCACCCGCACATGGATTTGTGCCAAAGCGCGTTTTAAGCATGCGCATGCATCTTTTGGTAGACGCGGACGCAGTTTTCTGCAAAACCACACGATATGCATGCAAATGGTGCTTTTGGCAGAACGCGCGTGTGGATTTCTACCAAACGACGTGAAAAGCATGCCGATGCTGCTCTTTTTAACATCCGCACATGGATTTGTGCCAAAACGCGTTTTTAGCATGCACATGCATCTTTTGGTAGACGCGGACGCAGTTTTCTGCAAAACCACACGATATGCATGCAAATGGTGCTTTTGGCAGAACGCGCGTGTGGATTTCTACCAAACGACGTGAAAAGCATGCCGATGCTGCTCTTTTTAACATCCGCACATGGATTTGTGCCAAAGCGCGTTTTAAGCATGCGCATGCATCTTTTGGTAGACGCGGACGCAGTTTTCTGCAAAACCACACGATAGGCATGCAAATGGTGCTTTTGGCAGAACGCGCGTGTGGATTTCTACCAAACGACGTGAAAAGCATGCCGATGCTGCTCTTTTTAGCACCCGCACATGGATTTGTGCCAAAACGCGTTTTAAGCATGCGCATGCATCTTTTGGTAGACGCGGACGCAGTTTTCTGCAAAACCACACGATATGCATGCAAATGGTGCTTTTGGCAGAACGCGCGCGTGGATTTCTACCAAACGACGTGAAAAGCATGCCGATGCTGCTCTTTTTAACATCCGCACATGGATTTGTGCCAAAGCGCGTTTTAAGCATGCGCATGCATCTTTTGGTAGACGCGGACGCAGTTTTCTGCAAAACCACACGATAGGCATGCAAATGGTGCTTTTTGCAGAACGCGCGTGTGGATTTCTACCAAACGACGTGAAAAGCATGCCGATGCTGCTCTTTTTAGCACCCGCACATGGATTTGTGCCAAAACGCGTTTTAAGCATGCGCATGCATGTTTTGGTAGACGCGGACGCAGTTTTCTGCAAAACCACACGATAGGCATGCAAATGGTGCTTTTGGCAGAACGCGCGTGTGGATTTCTACCAAACGACGTGAAAAGCATGCCGATGCTGCTCTTTTTAGCACCCGCACATGGATTTGTGCCAAAGCGCGTTTTAAGCATGCGCATGCATCTTTTGGTAGACGCGGACGCAGTTTTCTGCAAAACCACACGATATGCATGCAAATGGTGCTTTTGGCAGAACGCGCGTGTGGATTTCTACCAAACGACGTGAAAAGCATGCCGATGCTGCTCTTTTTAACATCCGCACATGGATTTGTGCCAAAACGCGTTTTTAGCATGCACATGCATCTTTTGGTAGACGCGGACGCAGTTTTCTGCAAAACCACACGATATGCATGCAAATGGTGCTTTTGGCAGAACGCGCGTGTGGATTTCTACCAAACGACGTGAAAAGCATGCCGATGCTGCTCTTTTTAACATCCGCACATGGATTTGTGCCAAAGCGCGTTTTAAGCATGCGCATGCATCTTTTGGTAGACGCGGACGCAGTTTTCTGCAAAACCACACGATAGGCATGCAAATGGTGCTTTTGGCAGAACGCGCGTGTGGATTTCTACCAAACGACGTGAAAAGCATGCCGATGCTGCTCTTTTTAGCACCCGCACATGGATTTGTGCCAAAACGCGTTTTAAGCATGCGCATGCATCTTTTGGTAGACGCGGACGCAGTTTTCTGCAAAACCACACGATAGGCATGCAAATGGTGCTTTTGGCAGAACGCGCGTGTGGATTTCTACCAAACGACGTGAAAAGCATGCCGATGCTGCTCTTTTTAGCACCCGCACATGAATTTGTGCCAAAACGCGTTTTAAGCATGCGCATGCATCTTTTGGTAGACGCGGACGCAGTTTTCTGCAAAACCACACGATATGCATGCAAATGGTGCTTTTGGCAGAACGCGCGCGTGGATTTCTACCAAACGACGTGAAAAGCATGCCGATGCTGCTCTTTTTAACATCCGAACATGGATTTGTGCCAAAGCGCGTTTTAAGCATGCGCATGCATCTTTTGGTAGACGCGGACGCAGTTTTCTGCAAAACCACACGATAGGCATGCAAATGGTGCTTTTTGCAGAACGCGCGTGTGGATTTCTACCAAACGACGTGAAAAGCATGCCGATGCTGCTCTTTTTAGCACCCGCACATGGATTTGTGCCAAAACGCGTTTTAAGCATGCGCATGCATCTTTTGGTAGACGCGGACGCAGTTTTCTGCAAAACCACACGATATGCATGCAAATGGTGCTTTTGGCAGAACGCGCGCGTGGATTTCTACCAAACGACGTGAAAAGCATGCCGATGCTGCTCTTTTTAACATCCGCACATGGATTTGTGCCAAAACGCGTTTTAAGCATGCGCATGCATCTTTTGGTAGACGCGGACGCAGTTTTCTGCAAAACCACACGATAGGCATGCAAATGGTGCTTTTGGCAGAACGCGCGCATGGATTTCTACCAAACGACGTGAAAAGCATGCCGATGCTGCTCTTTTTAGCACCCGCACATGGATTTGTGCCAAAACGCGTTTTTAGCATGCACATGCATCTTTTGGTAGACGCGGACGCAGTTTTCTGCAAAACCACACGATATGCATGCAAATGGTGCTTTTGGCAGAACGCGCGTGTGGATTTCTACCAAACGACGTGAAAAGCATGCCGATGCTGCTCTTTTTAGCACCCGCACATGGATTTGTGCCAAAACGCGTTTTAAGCATGCGCATGCATCTTTTGGTAGACGCGGACGCAGTTTTCTGCAAAACCACACGATAGGCATGCAAATGGTGCTTTTGGCAGAACGCGCGTGTGGATTTCTACCAAACGACGTGAAAAGCATGCCGATGCTGCTCTTTTTAGCACCCGCACATGGATTTGTGCCAAAGCGCGTTTTAAGCATGCGCATGCATCTTTTGGTAGACGCGGACGCAGTTTTCTGCAAAACCACACGATATGCATGCAAATGGTGCTTTTGGCAGAACGCGCGTGTGGATTTCTACCAAACGACGTGAAAAGCATGCCGATGCTGCTCTTTTTAGCACCCGCACATGGATTTGTGCCAAAACGCGTTTTAAGCATGCGCATGCATCTTTTGGTAGACGCGGACGCAGTTTTCTGCAAAACCACACGATATGCATGCAAATGGTGCTTTTGGCAGAACGCGCGCGTGGATTTCTACCAAACGACGTGAAGCATGCCGATGCTGCTCTTTTTAGCACCCGCACATGGATTTGTGCCAAAACGCGTTTTTAGCATGCACATGCATCTTTTGGTAGACGCGGACGCAGTTTTCTGCAAAACCACACGATATGCATGCAAATGGTGCTTTTGGCAGAACGCGCGTGTGGATTTCTACCAAACGACGTGAAAAGCATGCCGATGCTGCTCTTTTTAGCACCCGCACATGGATTTGTGCCAAAACGCGTTTTAAGCATGCGCATGCATCTTTTGGTAGACGCGGACGCAGTTTTCTGCAAAACCACACGATATGCATGCAAATGGTGCTTTTGGCAGAACGCGCGCGTGGATTTCTACCAAACGACGTGAAAAGCATGCCGATGCTGCTCTTTTTAACATCCGCACATGGATTTGTGCCAAAACGCGTTTTTAGCATGCACATGCATCTTTTGGTAGACGCGGACGCAGTTTTCTGCAAAACCACACGATATGCATGCAAATGGTGCTTTTGGCAGAACGCGCGCGTGAATTTCTACCAAACGACGTGAAAAGCATGCCGATGCTGCTCTTTTTAACATCCGCACATGGATTTGTGCCAAAACGCGTTTTTAGCATGCACATGCATCTTTTGGTAGACGCGGACGCAGTTTTCTGCAAAACCACACGATAGGCATGCAAATGGTGCTTTTGGCAGAACGCGCGTGTGGATTTCTACCAAACGACGTGAAAAGCATGCCGATGCTGCTCTTTTTAGCACCCGCACATGGATTTGTGCCAAAACGCGTTTTAAGCATGCGCATGCATCTTTTGGTAGACGCGGACGCAGTTTTTTGCAAAACCACACGATATGCATGCAAATGGTGCTTTTGGCAGAACGCGCGCGTGGATTTCTACCAAACGACGTGAAAAGCATGCCGATGCTGCTCTTTTTAACATCCGCACATGGATTTGTGCCAAAACGCGTTTTAAGCATGCGCATGCATCTTTTGGTAGACGCGGACGCAGTTTTCTGCAAAACCACACGATAGGCATGCAAATGGTGCTTTTGGCAGAACGCGCGCGTGGATTTCTACCAAACGACGTGAAAAGCATGCCGATGCTGCTCTTTTTAACATCCGCACATGGATTTGTGCCAAAACGCGTTTTTAGCATGCGCATGCATCTTTTGGTAGACGCGGACGCAGTTTTCTGCAAAACCACACGATATGCATGCAAATGGTGCTTTTGGCAGAACGCGCGTGTGGATTTCTACCAAACGACGTGAAAAGCATGCCGATGCTGCTCTTTTTAGCACCCGCACATGGATTTGTGCCAAAACGCGTTTTAAGCATGCGCATGCATCTTTTGGTAGACGCGGACGCAGTTTTCTGCAAAACCACACGATATGCATGCAAATGGTGCTTTTGGCAGAACGCGCGCGTGGATTTCTACCAAACGACGTGAAAAGCATGCCGATGCTGCTCTTTTTAACATCCGCACATGGATTTGTGCCAAAGCGCGTTTTAAGCATGCGCATGCATCTTTTGGTAGACGCGGACGCAGTTTTCTGCAAAACCACACGATAGGCATGCAAATGGTGCTTTTGGCAGAACGCGCGTGTGGATTTCTACCAAACGACGTGAAAAGCATGCCGATGCTGCTCTTTTTAACATCCGCACATGGATTTGTGCCAAAGCGCGTTTAAAGCATGCGCATGCATCTTTTGGTAGACGCGGACGCAGTTTTCTGCAAAACCACACGATATGCATGCAAATGGTGCTTTTGGCAGAACGCGCGTGTGGATTTCTACCAAACGACGTGAAAAGCATGCCGATGCTGCTCTTTTTAACATCCGCACATGGATTTGTGCCAAAACGCGTTTTAAGCATGCGCATGCATCTTTTGGTAGACGCGGACGCAGTTTTCTGCAAAACCACACGATAGGCATGCAAATGGTGCTTTTGGCAGAACGCGCGCGTGGATTTCTACCAAACGACGTGAAAAGCATGCCGATGCTGCTCTTTTTAACATCCGCACATGGATTTGTGCCAAAACGCGTTTTTAGCATGCACATGCATCTTTTGGTAGACGCGGACGCAGTTTTCTGCAAAACCACACGATATGCATGCAAATGGTGCTTTTGGCAGAACGCGCGTGTGGATTTCTACCAAACGACGTGAAAAGCATGCCGATGCTGCTCTTTTTAACATCCGCACATGGATTTGTGCCAAAACGCGTTTTTAGCATGCACATGCATCTTTTGGTAGACGCGGACGCAGTTTTCTGCAAAACCACACGATATGCATGCAAATGGTGCTTTTGGCAGAACGCGCGTGTGGATTTCTACCAAACGACGTGAAAAGCATGCCGATGCTGCTCTTTTTAACATCCGCACATGGATTTGTGCCAAAACGCGTTTTAAGCATGCGCATGCATCTTTTGGTAGACGCGGACGCAGTTTTCTGCAAAACCACACGATAGGCATGCAAATGGTGCTTTTGGCAGAACGCGCGTGTGGATTTCTACCAAACGACGTGAAAAGCATGCCGATGCTGCTCTTTTTAGCACCCGCACATGGATTTGTGCCAAAACGCGTTTTAAGCATGCGCATGCATCTTTTGGTAGACGCGGACGCAGTTTTCTGCAAAACCACACGATAGGCATGCAAATGGTGCTTTTGGCAGAACGCGCGCGTGGATTTCTACCAAACGACGTGAAAAGCATGCCGATGCTGCTCTTTTTAACATCCGCACATGGATTTGTGCCAAAACGCGTTTTAAGCATGCGCATGCATCTTTTGGTAGACGCGGACGCAGTTTTCTGCAAAACCACACGATAGGCATGCAAATGGTGCTTTTGGCAGAACGCGCGCGTGGATTTCTACCAAACGACGTGAAAAGCATGCCGATGCTGCTCTTTTTAACATCCGCACATGGATTTGTGCCAAAACGCGTTTTTAGCATGCACATGCATCTTTTGGTAGACGCGGACGCAGTTTTCTGCAAAACCACACGATATGCATGCAAATGGTGCTTTTGGCAGAACGCGCGTGTGGATTTCTACCAAACGACGTGAAAAGCATGCCGATGCTGCTCTTTTTAACATCCGCACATGGATTTGTGCCAAAACGCGTTTTAAGCATGCGCATGCATCTTTTGGTAGACGCGGACGCAGTTTTCTGCAAAACCACACGATAGGCATGCAAATGGTGCTTTTGGCAGAACGCGCGTGTGGATTTCTACCAAACGACGTGAAAAGCATGCCGATGCTGCTCTTTTTAACATCCGCACATGGATTTGTGCCAAAGCGCGTTTTAAGCATGCGCATGCATATTTTGGTAGACGCGGACGCAGTTTTCTGCAAAACCACACGATAGGCATGCAAATGGTGCTTTTGGCAGAACGCATGTGTGGATTTCTACCAAACGACGTGAAAAGCATGCCGATGCTGCTCTTTTTAACATCCGCACATGGATTTGTGCCAAAACGCGTTTTTCGCATGCGCATGCATCTTTTGGTAGACGCGGACGCAGTTTTCTGCAAAACCACACGATATGCATGCAAATGGTGCTTTTGGCAGAACGCGCGTGTGGATTTCTACCAAACGACGTGAAAAGCATGCCGATGCTGCTCTTTTTAGCACCCGCACATGGATTTGTGCCAAAACGCGTTTTAAGCATGCGCATGCATCTTTTGGTAGACGCGGACGCAGTTTTCTGCAAAACCACACGATAGGCATGCAAATGGTGCTTTTGGCAGAACGCGCGTGTGGATTTCTACCAAACGACGTGAAAAGCATGCCGATGCTGCTCTTTTTAGCACCCGCACATGGATTTGTGCCAAAACGCGTTTTAAGCATGCGCATGCATCTTTTGGTAGACGCGGACGCAGTTTTCTGCAAAACCACACGATAGGCATGCAAATGGTGCTTTTGGCAGAACGCGCGCGTGGATTTCTACCAAACGACGTGAAAAGCATGCCGATGCTGCTCTTTTTAGCACCCGCACATGGATTTGTGCCAAAACGCGTTTTTAGCATGCACATGCATCTTTTGGTAGACGCGGACGCAGTTTTCTGCAAAACCACACGATATGCATGCAAATGGTGCTTTTGGCAGAACGCGCGTGTGGATTTCTACCAAACGACGTGAAAAGCATGCCGATGCTGCTCTTTTTAACATCCGCACATGGATTTGTGCCAAAGCGCGTTTTAAGCATGCGCATGCATCTTTTGGTAGACGCGGACGCAGTTTTCTGCAAAACCACACGATATGCATGCAAATGGTGCTTTTGGCAGAACGCGCGCGTGGATTTCTACCAAACGACGTGAAAAGCATGCCGATGCTGCTCTTTTTAACATCCGCACATGGATTTGTGCCAAAACGCGTTTTAAGCATGCGCATGCATCTTTTGGTAGACGCGGACGCAGTTTTCTGCAAAACCACACGATAGGCATGCAAATGGTGCTTTTGGCAGAACGCGCGTGTGGATTTCTACCAAACGACGTGAAAAGCATGCCGATGCTGCTCTTTTTAACATCCGCACATGGATTTGTGCCAAAACGCGTTTTAAGCATGCGCATGCATCTTTTGGTAGACGCGGACGCAGTTTTCTGCAAAACCACACGATAGGCATGCAAATGGTGCTTTTGGCAGAACGCGCGCGTGGATTTCTACCAAACGACGTGAAAAGCATGCCGATGCTGCTCTTTTTAACATCCGCACATGGATTTGCGCCAAAACGCGTTTTTAGCATGCACATGCATCTTTTGGTAGACGCGGACGCAGTTTTCTGCAAAACCACACGATATGCATGCAAATGGTGCTTTTGGCAGAACGCGCGTGTGGATTTCTACCAAACGACGTGAAAAGCATGCCGATGCTGCTCTTTTTAACATCCGCACATGGATTTGTGCCAAAACGCGTTTTTAGCATGCACATGCATCTTTTGGTAGACGCGGACGCAGTTTTCTGCAAAACCACACGATATGCATGCAAATGGTGCTTTTGGCAGAACGCGCGTGTGGATTTCTACCAAACGACGTGAAAAGCATGCCGATGCTGCTCTTTTTAACATCCGCACATGGATTTGTGCCAAAACGCGTTTTAAGCATGCGCATGCATCTTTTGGTAGACGCGGACGCAGTTTTCTGAAAAACCACACGATAGGCATGCAAATGGTGCTTTTGGCAGAACGCGCATGTGGATTTCTACCAAACGACGTGAAAAGCATGCCGATGCTGCTCTTTTTAGCACCCGCACATGGATTTGTGCCAAAACGCGTTTTAAGCATGCGCATGCATCTTTTGGTAGACGCGGACGCAGTTTTCTGCAAAACCACATGATAGGCATGCAAATGGTGCTTTTGGCAGAACGCGCGCGTGGATTTCTACCAAACGACGTGAAAAGCATGCCGATGCTGCTCTTTTTAACATCCGCACATGGATTTGTGCCAAAACGCGTTTTTAGCATGCACATGCATCTTTTGGTAGACGCGGACGCAGTTTTCTGCAAAACCACACGATATGCATGCAAATGGTGCTTTTGGCAGAACGCGCGTGTGGATTTCTACCAAACGACGTGAAAAGCATGCCGATGCTGCTCGTTTTAACATCCGCACATGGATTTGTGCCAAAACGCGTTTTTAGCATGCACATGCATCTTTTGGTAGACGCGGACGCAGTTTTCTGCAAAACCACACGATATGCATGCAAATGGTGCTTTTGGCAGAACGCGCGTGTGGATTTCTACCAAACGACGTGAAAAGCATGCCGATGCTGCTCTTTTTAACATCCGCACATGGATTTGTGCCAAAGCGCGTTTTAAGCATGCGCATGCATCTTTTGGTAGACGCGGACGCAGTTTTCTGCAATACCACACGATAGGCATGCAAATGGTGCTTTTGGCAGAACGCGCGTGTGGATTTCTACCAAACGACGTGAAAAGCATGCCGATGCTGCTCTTTTTAGCACCCGCACATGGATTTGTGCCAAAACGCGTTTTAAGCATGCGCATGCATCTTTTGGTAGACGCGGACGCAGTTTTCTGCAAAACCACACGATATGCATGCAAATGGTGCTTTTGGCAGAACGCGCGCGTGGATTTCTACCAAACGACGTGAAAAGCATGCCGATGCTGCTCTCTTTAACATCCGCACATGGATTTGTGCCAAAGCGCGTTTTAAGCATGCGCATGCATCTTTTGGTAGACGCGGACGCAGTTTTCTGCAAAACCACACGATAGGCATGCAAATGGTGCTTTTGGCAGAACGCGCGCGTGGATTTCTACCAAACGACGTGAAAAGCATGCCGATGCTGCTCTTTTTAACATCCGCACATGGATTTGTGCCAAAGCGCGTTTTAAGCATGCGCATGCATCTTTTGGTAGACGCGGACGCAGTTTTCTGCAAAACCACACGATAGGCATGCAAATGGTGCTTTTGGCAGAACGCGCGTGTGGATTTCTACCAAACGACGTGAAAAGCATGCCGATGCTGCTCTTGTTAACATCCGCACATGGATTTGTGCCAAAGCGCGTTTTAAGCATGCGCATGCATCTTTTGGTAGACGCGGACGCAGTTTTCTGCAAAACCACACGATATGCATGCAAATGGTGCTTTTGGCAGAACGCGCGCGTGGATTTCTACCAAACGACGTGAAAAGCATGCCGATGCTGCTCTTTTTAACATCCGCACATGGATTTGTGCCAAAACGCGTTTTAAGCATGCGCATGCATCTTTTGGTAGACGCGGACGCAGTTTTCTGCAAAACCACACGATAGGCATGCAAATGGTGCTTTTGGCAGAACGCGCGTGTGGATTTCTACCAAACGACGTGAAAAGCATGCCGATGCTGCTCTTTTTAACATCCGCACATGGATTTGTGCCAAAACGCGTTTTAAGCATGCGCATGCATCTTTTGGTAGACGCGGACGCAGTTTTCTGCAAAACCACACGATAGGCATGCAAATGGTGCTTTTGGCAGAACGCGCGCGTGGATTTCTACCAAACGACGTGAAAAGCATGCCGATGCTGCTCTTTTTAACATCCGCACATGGATTTGCGCCAAAACGCGTTTTTAGCATGCACATGCATCTTTTGGTAGACGCGGACGCAGTTTTCTGCAAAACCACACGATATGCATGCAAATGGTGCTTTTGGCAGAACGCGCGTGTGGATTTCTACCAAACGACGCGAAAAGCATGCCGATGCTGCTCTTTTTAACATCCGCACATGGATTTGTGCCAAAACGCGTTTTTAGCATGCACATGCATCTTTTGGTAGACGCGGACGCAGTTTTCTGCAAAACCACACGATATGCATGCAAATGGTGCTTTTGGCAGAACGCGCGTGTGGATTTCTACCAAACGACGTGAAAAGCATGCCGATGCTGCTCTTTTTAACATCCGCACATGGATTTGTGCCAAAACGCGTTTTAAGCATGCGCATGCATCTTTTGGTAGACGCGGACGCAGTTTTCTGCAAAACCACACGATAGGCATGCAAATGGTGCTTTTGGCAGAACGCGCATGTGGATTTCTACCAAACGACGTGAAAAGCATGCCGATGCTGCTCTTTTTAGCACCCGCACATGGATTTGTGCCAAAACGCGTTTTAAGCATGCGCATGCATCTTTTGGTAGACGCGGACGCAGTTTTCTGCAAAACCACATGATAGGCATGCAAATGGTGCTTTTGGCAGAACGCGCGCGTGGATTTCTACCAAACGACGTGAAAAGCATGCCGATGCTGCTCTTTTTAACATCCGCACATGGATTTGTGCCAAAACGCGTTTTTAGCATGCACATGCATCTTTTGGTAGACGCGGACGCAGTTTTCTGCAAAACCACACGATATGCATGCAAATGGTGCTTTTGGCAGAACGCGCGTGTGGATTTCTACCAAACGACGTGAAAAGCATGCCGATGCTGCTCGTTTTAACATCCGCACATGGATTTGTGCCAAAACGCGTTTTTAGCATGCACATGCATCTTTTGGTAGACGCGGACGCAGTTTTCTGCAAAACCACACGATATGCATGCAAATGGTGCTTTTGGCAGAACGCGCGTGTGGATTTCTACCAAACGACGTGAAAAGCATGCCGATGCTGCTCTTTTTAACATCCGCACATGGATTTGTGCCAAAGCGCGTTTTAAGCATGCGCATGCATCTTTTGGTAGACGCGGACGCAGTTTTCTGCAAAACCACACGATAGGCATGCAAATGGTGCTTTTGGCAGAACGCGCGTGTGGATTTCTACCAAACGACGTGAAAAGCATGCCGATGCTGCTCTTTTTAGCACCCGCACATGGATTTGTGCCAAAACGCGTTTTAAGCATGCGCATGCATCTTTTGGTAGACGCGGACGCAGTTTTCTGCAAAACCACACGATATGCATGCAAATGGTGCTTTTGGCAGAACGCGCGCGTGGATTTCTACCAAACGACGTGAAAAGCATGCCGATGCTGCTCTTTTTAACATCCGCACATGGATTTGTGCCAAAGCGCGTTTTAAGCATGCGCATGCATCTTTTGGTAGACGCGGACGCAGTTTTCTGCAAAACCACACGATAGGCATGCAAATGGTGCTTTTGGCAGAACGCATGTGTGGATTTCTACCAAACGACGTGAAAAGCATGCCGATGCTGCTCTTTTTAACATCCGCACATGGATTTGTGCCAAAACGCGTTTTTAGCATGCGCATGCATCTTTTGGTAGACGCGGACGCAGTTTTCTGCAAAACCACACGATATGCATGCAAATGGTGCTTTTGGCAGAACGCGCGTGTGGATTTCTACCAAACGACGTGAAAAGCATGCCGATGCTGCTCTTTTTAGCACCCGCACATGGATTTGTGCCAAAACGCGTTTTAAGCATGCGCATGCATCTTTTGGTAGACGCGGACGCAGTTTTCTGCAAAACCACACGATATGCATGCAAATGGTGCTTTTGGCAGAACGCGCGCGTGGATTTCTACCAAACGACGTGAAAAGCATGCCGATGCTGCTCTTTTTAACATCCGCACATGGATTTGTGCCAAAGCGCGTTTTAAGCATGCGCATGCATCTTTTGGTAGACGCGGACGCAGTTTTCTGCAAAACCACACGATATGCATGCAAATGGTGCTTTTGGCAGAACGCGCGTGTGGATTTCTACCAAACGACGTGAAAAGCATGCCGATGCTGCTCTTTTTAGCACCCGCACATGGATTTGTGCCAAAACGCGTTTTAAGCATGCGCATGCATCTTTTGGTAGACGCGGACGCAGTTTTCTGCAAAACCACACGATATGCATGCAAATGGTGCTTTTGGCAGAACGCGCGCGTGGATTTCTACCAAACGACGTGAAAAGCATGCCGATGCTGCTCTTTTTAACATCCGCACATGGATTTGTGCCAAAGCGCGTTTTAAGCATGCGCATACATCTTTTGGTAGACGCGGACGCAGTTTTCTGCAAAACCACACGATAGGCATGCAAATGGTGCTTTTGGCAGAACGCGCGCATGGATTTTTACCAAACGACGTGAAAAGCATGCCGATGCTGCTCTTTTTAACATCCGCACATGGATTTGTGCCAAAACGCGTTTTAAGCATGCGCATGCATCTTTTGGTAGACGCGGACGCAGTTTTCTGCAAAACCACACGATAGGCATGCAAATGGTGCTTTTGGCAGAACGCGCGCGTGGATTTCTACCAAACGACGTGAAAAGCATGCCGATGCTGCTCTTTTTAGCACCCGCACATGGATTTGTGCCAAAACGCGTTTTTAGCATGCACATGCATCTTTTGGTAGACGCGGACGCAGTTTTCTGCAAAACCACACGATATGCATGCAAATGGTGCTTTTGGCAGAACGCGCGCGTGGATTTCTACCAAACGACGTGAAAAGCATGCCGATGCTGCTCTTTTTAACATCCGCACATGGATTTGTGCCAAAGCGCGTTTTAAGCATGCGCATGCATCTTTTGGTAGACGCGGACGCAGTTTTCTGCAAAACCACACGATAGGCATGCAAATGGTGCTTTTGGCAGAACGCGCGCATGGATTTCTACCAAACGACGTGAAAAGCATGCCGATGCTGCTCTTTTTAGCACCCGCACATGGATTTGTGCCAAAACGCGTTTTAAGCATGCGCATGCATCTTTTGGTAGACGCGGACGCAGTTTTCTGCAAAACCACACGATATGCATGCAAATGGTGCTTTTGGCAGAACGCGCGCGTGGATTTCTACCAAACGACGTGAAAAGCATGCCGATGCTGCTCTTTTTAACATCCGCACATGGATTTGTGCCAAAACGCGTTTTAAGCATGCGCATGCATCTTTTGGTAGACGCGGACGCAGTTTTCTGCAAAACCACACGATAGGCATGCAAATGGTGCTTTTGGCAGAACGCGCGCGTGGATTTCTACCAAGCGACGTGAAAAGCATGCCGATGCTGCTCTTTTTAGCACCCGCACATGGATTTGTGCCAAAACGCGTTTTTAGCATGCACATGCATCTTTTGGTAGACGCGGACGCAGTTTTCTGCAAAACCACACGATATGCATGAAAATGGTGCTTTTGGCAGAACGCGCGTGTGGATGTCTACCAAACGACGTGAAAAGCATGCCGATGCTGCTCTTTTTAACATCCGCACATGGATTTGTGCCAAAACGCGTTTTTAGCATGCGCATGCGTCTTTTGGTAGACGCATACGCAGTTTTCTGCAAAACCACACGATATGCATGCAAATGGTGCTTTTGGCAGAACGCGCGTGTGGATTTCTACCAAACGACGTGAAAAGCATGCCGATGCTGCTCTTTTTAACATCCGCACATGGATTTGTGCCAAAGCGCGTTTTAAGCATGCGCATGCATCTTTTGGTAGACGCGGACGCAGTTTTCTGCAAAACCACACGATAGGCATGCAAATGGTGCTTTTGGCAGAACGCGCGTGTGGATTTCTACCAAACGACGTGAAAAGCATGCCGATGCTGCTCTTTTTAGCACCCGCACATGGATTTGTGCCTAAACGCGTTTTTAGCATGCACATGCATCTTTTGGGAGACGCGGACGCAGTTTTCTGCAAAACCACACGATATGCATGCAAATGGTGCTTTTGGCAGAACGCGCGTGTGGATTTCTACCAAACGACGTGAAAAGCATGCCGATGCTGCTCTTTTTAACATCCGCACATGGATTTGTGCCAAAACGCGTTTTAAGCATGCACATGCATCTTTTGGTAGACGCGGACGCAGTTTTCTGCAAAACCACACGATATGCATGCAAATGGTGCTTTTGGCAGAACGCGCGCGTGGATTTCTACCAAACGACGTGAAAAGCATGCCGATGCTGCTCTTTTTAACATCCGCACATGGATTTGTGCCAAAACGCGTTTTAAGCATGCGCATGCATCTTTTGGTAGACGCGGACGCAGTTTTCTGCAAAACCACACGATAGGCATGCAAATGGTGCTTTTGGCAGAACGCGCGCATGGATTTCTACCAAACGACGTGAAAAGCATGCCGATGCTGCTCTTTTTAGCACCCGCACATGGATTTGTGCCAAAACGCGTTTTTAGCATGCACATGCATCTTTTGGTAGACGCGGACGCAGTTTTCTGCAAAACCACACGATATGCATGCAAATGGTGCTTTTGGCAGAACGCGCGTGTGGATTTCTACCAAACGACGTGAAAAGCATGCCGATGCTGCTCTTTTTAGCACCCGCACATGGATTTGTGCCAAAGCGCGTTTTAAGCATGCGCATGCATCTTTTGGTAGACGCGGACGCAGTTTTCTGCAAAACCACACGATAGGCATGCAAATGGTGCTTTTGGCAGAACGCGCGTGTGGATTTCTACCAAACGACGTGAAAAGCATGCCGATGCTGCTCTTTTTAGCACCCGCACATGGATTTGTGCCAAAACGCGTTTTAAGCATGCGCATGCATCTTTTGGTAGACGCGGACGCAGTTTTCTGCAAAACCACACGATATGCATGCAAATGGTGCTTTTGGCAGAACGCGCGTGTGGATTTCTACCAAACGACGTGAAAAGCATGCCGATGCTGCTCTTTTTAACATCCGCACATGGATTTGTGCCAAAACGCGTTTTTAGCATGCACATGCATCTTTTGGTAGACGCGGACGCAGTTTTCTGCAAAACCACACGATATGCATGCAAATGGTGCTTTTGGCAGAACGCGCGTGTGGATTTCTACCAAACGACGTGAAAAGCATGCCGATGCTGCTCTTTTTAACATCCGCACATGGATTTGTGCCAAAACGCGTTTTAAGCATGCGCATGCATCTTTTGGTAGACGCGGACGCAGTTTTCTGCAAAACCACACGATAGGCATGCAAATGGTGCTTTTGGCAGAACGCGCGCGTGGATTTCTACCAAACGACGTGAAAAGCATGCCGATGCTGCTCTTTTTAGCACCCGCACATGGATTTGTGCCAAAACGCGTTTTTAGCATGCACATGCATCTTTTGGTAGACGCGGACGCAGTTTTCTGCAAAACCACACGATATGCATGAAAATGGTGCTTTTGGCAGAACGCGCGTGTGGATTTCTACCAAACGACGTGAAAAGCATGCCGATGCTGCTCTTTTTAACATCCGCACATGGATTTGTGCCAAAACGCGTTTTTAGCATGCACATGCGTCTTTTGGTAGACGCGGACGCAGTTTTCTGCAAAACCACACGATATGCATGCAAATGGTGCTTTTGGCAGAACGCGCGTGTGGATTTCTACCAAACGACGTGAAAAGCATGCCGATGCTGCTCTTTTTAACATCCGCACATGGATTTGTGCCAAAGCGCGTTTTAAGCATGCGCATGCATCTTTTGGTAGACGCGGACGCAGTTTTCTGCAAAACCACACGATAGGCATGCAAATGGTGCTTTTGGCAGAACGCGCGTGTGGATTTCTACCAAACGACGTGAAAAGCATGCCGATGCTGCTCTTTTTAGCACCCGCACATGGATTTGTGCCTAAACGCGTTTTTAGCATGCACATGCATCTTTTGGGAGACGCGGACGCAGTTTTCTGCAAAACCACACGATATGCATGCAAATGGTGCTTTTGGCAGAACGCGCGTGTGGATTTCTACCAAACGACGTGAAAAGCATGCCGATGCTGCTCTTTTTAACATCCGCACATGGATTTGTGCCAAAACGCGTTTTAAGCATGCACATGCATCTTTTGGTAGACGCGGACGCAGTTTTCTGCAAAACCACACGATATGCATGCAAATGGTGCTTTTGGCAGAACGCGCGCGTGGATTTCTACCAAACGACGTGAAAAGCATGCCGATGCTGCTCTTTTTAACATCCGCACATGGATTTGTGCCAAAACGCGTTTTAAGCATGCGCATGCATCTTTTGGTAGACGCGGACGCAGTTTTCTGCAAAACCACACGATAGGCATGCAAATGGTGCTTTTGGCAGAACGCGCGCATGGATTTCTACCAAACGACGTGAAAAGCATGCCGATGCTGCTCTTTTTAGCACCCGCACATGGATTTGTGCCAAAACGCGTTTTTAGCATGCACATGCATCTTTTGGTAGACGCGGACGCAGTTTTCTGTAAAACCACACGATATGCATGCAAATGGTGCTTTTGGCAGAACGCGCGTGTGGATTTCTACCAAACGACGTGAAAAGCATGCCGATGCTGCTCTTTTTAGCACCCGCACATGGATTTGTGCCAAAGCGCGTTTTAAGCATGCGCATGCATCTTTTGGTAGACGCGGACGCAGTTTTCTGCAAAACCACACGATAGGCATGCAAATGGTGCTTTTGGCAGAACGCGCGTGTGGATTTCTACCAAACGACGTGAAAAGCATGCCGATGCTCCTCTTTTTAGCACCCGCACATGGATTTGTGCCAAAACGCGTTTTAAGCATGCGCATGCATCTTTTGGTAGACGCGGACGCAGTTTTCTGCAAAGCCACACGATATGCATGCAAATGGTGCTTTTGGCAGAACGCGCGTGTGGATTTCTACCAAACGACGTGAAAAGCATGCCGATGCTGCTTTTTTTAACATCCGCACATGGATTTGTGCCAAAACGCGTTTTTAGCATGCACATGCATCTTTTGGTAGACGCGGACGCAGTTTTCTGCAAAACCACACGATATGCATGCAAATGGTGCTTTTGGCAGAACGCGCGTGTGGATTTCTACCAAACGACGTGAAAAGCATGCCGATGCTGCTCTTTTTAGCACCCGCACATGGATTTGTGCCAAAGCGCGTTTTAAGCATGCGCATGCATCTTTTGGTAGACGCGGACGCAGTTTTCTGCAAAACCACACGATATGCATGCAAATGGTGCTTTTGGCAGAACGCGCGTGTGGATTTCTACCAAACGACGTGAAAAGCATGCCGATGCTGCTCTTTTTAGCACCCGCACATGGATTTGTGCCTAAACGCGTTTTTAGCATGCACATGCATCTTTTGGGAGACGCGGACGCAGTTTTCTGCAAAACCACACGATATGCATGCAAATGGTGCTTTTGGCAGAACGCGCGTGTGGATTTCTACCAAACGACGTGAAAAGCATGCCGATGCTGCTCTTTTTAACATCCGCACATGGATTTGTGCCAAAACGCGTTTTAAGCATGCACATGCATCTTTTGGTAGACGCGGACGCAGTTTTCTGCAAAACCACACGATATGCATGCAAATGGTGCTTTTGGCAGAACGCGCGCGTGGATTTCTACCAAACGACGTGAAAAGCATGCCGATGCTGCTCTTTTTAACATCCGCACATGGATTTGTGCCAAAACGCGTTTTAAGCATGCGCATGCATCTTTTGGTAGACGCGGACGCAGTTTTCTGCAAAACCACACGATAGGCATGCAAATGGTGCTTTTGGCAGAACGCGCGCATGGATTTCTACCAAACGACGTGAAAAGCATGCCGATGCTGCTCTTTTTAGCACCCGCACATGGATTTGTGCCAAAACGCGTTTTTAGCATGCACATGCATCTTTTGGTAGACGCGGACGCAGTTTTCTGCAAAACCACACGATATGCATGCAAATGGTGCTTTTGGCAGAACGCGCGTGTGGATTTCTACCAAACGACGTGAAAAGCATGCCGATGCTGCTCTTTTTAGCACCCGCACATGGATTTGTGCCAAAGCGCGTTTTAAGCATGCGCATGCATCTTTTGGTAGACGCGGACGCAGTTTTCTGCAAAACCACACGATAGGCATGCAAATGGTGCTTTTGGCAGAACGCGCGTGTGGATTTCTACCAAACGACGTGAAAAGCATGCCGATGCTGCTCTTTTTAGCACCCGCACATGGATTTGTGCCAAAACGCGTTTTAAGCATGCGCATGCATCTTTTGGTAGACGCGGACGCAGTTTTCTGCAAAACCACACGATAGGCATGCAAATGGTGCTTTTTGCAGAACGCGCGTGTGGATTTCTACCAAACGACGTGAAAAGCATGCCGATGCTGCTCTTTTTAGCACCCGCACATGGATTTGTGCCAAAACGCGTTTTAAGCATGCGCATGCATCTTTTGGTAGACGCGGACGCAGTTTTCTGCAAAACCACACGATATGCATGCAAATGGTGCTTTTGGCAGAACGCGCGCGTGGATTTCTACCAAACGACGTGAAAAGCATGCCGATGCTGCTCTTTTTAACATCCGCACATGGATTTGTGCCAAAACGCGTTTTAAGCATGCGCATGCATCTTTTGGTAGACGCGGACGCAGTTTTCTGCAAAACCACACGATATGCATGCAAATGGTGCTTTTGGCAGAACGCGCGTGTGGATTTCTACCAAACGACGTGAAAAGCATGCCGATGCTGCTCTTTTTAGCACCCGCACATGGATTTGTGCCAAAACGCGTTTTAAGCATGCGCATGCATCTTTTGGTAGACGCGGACGCAGTTTTCTGCAAAACCACACGATAGGCATGCAAATGGTGCTTTTGGCAGAACGCGCGTGTGGATTTCTACCAAACGACGTGAAAAGCATGCCGATGCTGCTCTTTTTAGCACCCGCACATGGATTTGTGCCAAAGCGCGTTTTAAGCATGCGCATGCATCTTTTGGTAGACGCGGACGCAGTTTTCTGCAAAACCACACGATATGCATGCAAATGGTGCTTTTGGCAGAACGCGCGTGTGGATTTCTACCAAACGACGTGAAAAGCATGCCGATGCTGCTCTTTTTAGCACCCGCACATGGATTTGTGCCAAAACGCGTTTTAAGCATGCGCATGCATCTTTTGGTAGACGCGGACGCAGTTTTCTGCAAAACCACACGATATGCATGCAAATGGTGCTTTTGGCAGAACGCGCGCGTGGATTTCTACCAAACGACGTGAAAAGCATGCCGATGCTGCTCTTTTTAACATCCGCACATGGATTTGTGCCAAAGCGCGTTTTAAGCATGCGCATGCATCTTTTGGTAGACGCGGACGCAGTTTTCTGCAAAACCACACGATAGGCATGCAAATGGTGCTTTTGGCAGAACGCGCGTGTGGATTTCTACCAAACGACGTGAAAAGCATGCCGATGCTGCTCTTTTTAGCACCCGCACATGGATTTGTGCCAAAACGCGTTTTAAGCATGCGCATGCATCTTTTGGTAGACGCGGACGCAGTTTTCTGCAAAACCACACGATATGCATGCAAATGGTGCTTTTGGCAGAACGCGCGTGTGGATTTCTACCAAACGACGTGAAAAGCATGCCGATGCTGCTCTTTTTAGCACCCGCACATGGATTTGTGCCAAAACGCGTTTTAAGCATGCGCATGCATCTCTTGGTAGACGCGGACGCAGTTTTCTGCAAAACCACACGATAGGCATGCAAATGGTGCTTTTGGCAGAACGCGCGTGTGGATTTCTACCAAACGACGTGAAAAGCATGCCGATGCTGCTCTTTTTAGCACCCGCACATGGATTTGTGCCAAAGCGCGTTTTAAGCATGCGCATGCATCTTTTGGTAGACGCGGACGCAGTTTTCTGCAAAACCACACGATATGCATGCAAATGGTGCTTTTGGCAGAACGCGCGCGTGGATTTCTACCAAACGACGTGAAAAGCATGCCGATGCTGCTCTTTTTAACATCCGCACATGGATTTGTGCCAAAACGCGTTTTAAGCATGCGCATGCATCTTCTTTTGGTAGACGCGGACGCAGTTTTCTGCAAAACCACACGATATGCATGCAAACGGTGCTTTTGGCAGAACGCGCGTGTGGATTTCTACCAACGACGTGAAAAGCATGCCGATGCTGCTCTTTTTAGCACCCGCACATGGATTTGTGCAAAAGCGCGTTTTAAGCATGCGCATGCATCTTTTGGTAGACGCGGACGCAGTTTTCTGCAAAACCACACGATATGCATGCAAATGGTGCTTTTGGCAGAACGCGCGTGTGGATTTCAACCAAACGACGTGAAAAGCATGCCGATGCTGCTCTTTTAGCACCCGCACATGGATTTGTGCCAAAACGCGTTTTAAGCATGCGCATGCATCTTTTGGTAGACGCGGACGCAGTTTTCTGCAAAACCACACGATATGCATGCAAATGGTGCTTTTGGCAGAACGCGCGTGTGGATTTCTACCAAACGACGTGAAAAGCATGCCGATGCTGCTCTTTTTAACATCCGCACATGGATTTGTGCCAAAACGCGTCTTTAGCATGCACATGCATCTTTTGGTAGACGCGGACGCAGTTTTCTGCAAAACCACACGATATGCATGCAAATGGTGCTTTTGGCAGAACGCGCGTGTGGATTTCTACCAAACGACGTGAAAAGCATGCCGATGCTGCTCTTTTTAACATCCGCACATGGATTTGTGCCAAAGCGCGTTTTAGCATGCGCATGCATCTTTTGGTAGACGCGGACGCAGTTTTCTGCAAAACCACACGATAGGCATGCAAATGGTGCTTTTGGCAGAACGCGCGTGTGGATTTCTACCAAACGACGTGAAAAGCATGCCGATGCTGCTCTTTTTAGCACCCGCACATGGATTTGTGCCAAAACGCGTTTTAAGCATGCGCATGCATCTTTTGGTAGACGCGGACGCAGTTTTCTGCAAAACCACACGATAGGCATGCAAATGGTGCTTTTGGCAGAACGCGCGCGTGGATTTCTACCAAGCGACGTGAAAAGCATGCCGATGCTGCTCTTTTTAGCACCCGCACATGGATTTGTGCCAAAACGCGTTTTTAGCATGCACATGCATCTTTTGGTAGACGCGGACGCAGTTTTCTGCAAAACCACACGATATGCATGAAAATGGTGCTTTTGGCAGAACGCGCGTGTGGATTTCTACCAAACGACGTGAAAAGCATGCCGATGCTGCTCTTTTTAACATCCGCACATGGATTTGTGCCAAAACGCGTTTTTAGCATGCACATGCGTCTTTTGGTAGACGCGGACGCAGTTTTCTGCAAAACCACACGATATGCATGCAAATGGTGCTTTTGGCAGAACGCGCGTGTGGATTTCTACCAAACGACGTGAAAAGCATGCCGATGCTGCTCTTTTTAGCACCCGCACATGGATTTGTGCCTAAACGCGTTTTTAGCATGCACATGCATCTTTTGGGAGACGCGGACGCAGTTTTCTGCAAAACCACACGATATGCATGCAAATGGTGCTTTTGGCAGAACGCGCGTGTGGATTTCTACCAAACGACGTGAAAAGCATGCCGATGCTGCTCTTTTTAACATCCGCACATGGATTTGTGCCAAAACGCGTTTTAAGCATGCACATGCATCTTTTGGTAGACGCGGACGTAGTTTTCTGCAAAACCACACGATATGCATGCAAATGGTGCTTTTGGCAGAACGCGCGCGTGGATTTCTACCAAACGACGTGAAAAGCATGCCGATGCTGCTCTTTTTAACATCCGCACATGGATTTGTGCCAAAACGCGTTTTAAGCATGCGCATGCATCTTTTGGTAGACGCGGACGCAGTTTTCTGCAAAACCACACGATAGGCATGCAAATGGTGCTTTTGGCAGAACGCGCGCATGGATTTCTACCAAACGACGTGAAAAGCATGCCGATGCTGCTCTTTTTAGCACCCGCACATGGATTTGTGCCAAAACGCGTTTTTAGCATGCACATGCATCTTTTGGTAGACGCGGACGCAGTTTTCTGCAAAACCACACGATATGCATGCAAATGGTGCTTTTGGCAGAACGCGCGTGTGGATTTCTACCAAACGACGTGAAAAGCATGCCGATGCTGCTCTTTTTAGCACCCGCACATGGATTTGTGCCAAAGCGCGTTTTAAGCATGCGCATGCATCTTTTGGTAGACGCGGACGCAGTTTTCTGCAAAACCACACGATAGGCATGCAAATGGTGCTTTTGGCAGAACGCGCGTGTGGATTTCTACCAAACGACGTGAAAAGCATGCCGATGCTGCTCTTTTTAGCACCCGCACATGGATTTGTGCCAAAACGCGTTTTAAGCATGCGCATGCATCTTTTGGTAGACGCGGACGCAGTTTTCTGCAAAACCACATGATATGCATGCAAATGGTGCTTTTGGCAGAACGCGCGTGTGGATTTCTACCAAACGACGTGAAAAGCATGCCGATGCTGCTCTTTTTAACATCCGCACATGGATTTGTGCCAAAACGCGTTTTTAGCATGCACATGCATCTTTTGGTAGACGCGGACGCAGTTTTCTGCAAAACCACACGATATGCATGCAAATGGTGCTTTTGGCAGAACGCGCGTGTGGATTTCTACCAAACGACGTGAAAAGCATGCCGATGCTGCTCTTTTTAACATCCGCACATGGATTTGTGCCAAAGCGCGTTTTAAGCATGCGCATGCATCTTTTGGTAGACGCGGACGCAGTTTTCTGCAAAACCACACGATAGGCATGCAAATGGTGCTTTTGGCAGAACGCGCGTGTGGATTTCTACCAAACGACGTGAAAAGCATGCCGATGCTGCTCTTTTTAGCACCCGCACATGGATTTGTGCCAAAACGCGTTTTAAGCATGCGCATGCATCTTTTGGTAGACGCGGACGCAGTTTTCTGCAAAACCACACGATATGCATGCAAATGGTGCTTTTGGCAGAACGCGCGCGTGGATTTCTACCAAACGACGTGAAAAGCATGCCGATGCTGCTCTTTTTAACATCCGCACATGGATTTGTGCCAAAGCGCGTTTTAAGCATGCGCATACATCTTTTGGTAGACGCGGACGCAGTTTTCTGCAAAACCACACGATAGGCATGCAAATGGTGCTTTTGGCAGAACGCGCGCATGGATTTTTACCAAACGACGTGAAAAGCATGCCGATGCTGCTCTTTTTAACATCCGCACATGGATTTGTGCCAAAACGCGTTTTTAGCATGCACATGCATCTTTTGGTAGACGCGGACGCAGTTTTCTGCAAAACCACACGATATGCATGCAAATGGTGCTTTTGGCAGAACGCGCGCGTGGATTTCTACCAAACGACGTGAAAAGCATGCCGATGCTGCTCTTTTTAACATCCGCACATGGATTTGTGCCAAAGCGCGTTTTAAGCATGCGCATGCATCTTTTGGTAGACGCGGACGCAGTTTTCTGCAAAACCACACGATAGGCATGCAAATGGTGCTTTTGGCAGAACGCGCGCATGGATTTCTACCAAACGACGTGAAAAGCATGCCGATGCTGCTCTTTTTAGCACCCGCACATGGATTTGTGCCAAAACGCGTTTTAAGCATGCGCATGCATCTTTTGGTAGACGCGGACGCAGTTTTCTGCAAAACCACACGATATGCATGAAAATGGTGCTTTTGGCAGAACGCGCGTGTGGATGTCTACCAAACGACGTGAAAAGCATGCCGGTGCTGCTCTTTTTAACATCCGCACATGGATTTGTGCCAAAACGCGTTTTTAGCATGCACATGCGTCTTTTGGTAGACGCGGACGCAGTTTTCTGCAAAACCACACGATATGCATGCAAATGGTGCTTTTGGCAGAACGCGCGTGTGGATTTCTACCAAACGACGTGAAAAGCATGCCGATGCTGCTCTTTTTAACATCCGCACATGGATTTGTGCCAAAGCGCGTTTTAAGCATGCGCATGCATCTTTTGGTAGACGCGGACGCAGTTTTCTGCAAAACCACACGATAGGCATGCAAATGGTGCTTTTGGCAGAACGCGCATGTGGATTTCTACCAAACGACGTGAAAAGCATGCCGATGCTGCTCTTTTTAGCACCCGCACATGGATTTGTGCCTAAACGCGTTTTTAGCATGCACATGCATCTTTTGGGAGACGCGGACGCAGTTTTCTGCAAAACCACACGATATGCATGCAAATGGTGCTTTTGGCAGAACGCGCGTGTGGATTTCTACCAAACGACGTGAAAAGCATGCCGATGCTGCTCTTTTTAACATCCGCACATGGATTTGTGCCAAAACGCGTTTTAAGCATGCACATGCATCTTTTGGTAGACGCGGACGCAGTTTTCTGCAAAACCACACGATATGCATGCAAATGGTGCTTTTGGCAGAACGCGCGCGTGGATTTCTACCAAACGACGTGAAAAGCATGCCGATGCTGCTCTTTTTAACATCCGCACATGGATTTGTGCCAAAACGCGTTTTAAGCATGCGCATGCATCTTTTGGTAGACGCGGACGCAGTTTTCTGCAAAACCACACGATAGGCATGCAAATGGTGCTTTTGGCAGAACGCGCGCATGGATTTCTACCAAACGACGTGAAAAGCATGCCGATGCTGCTCTTTTTAGCACCCGCACATGGATTTGTGCCAAAACGCGTTTTTAGCATGCACATGCATCTTTTGGTAGACGCGGACGCAGTTTTCTGCAAAACCACACGATATGCATGCAAATGGTGCTTTTGGCAGAACGCGCGTGTGGATTTCTACCAAACGACGTGAAAAGCATGCCGATGCTGCTCTTTTTAGCACCCGCACATGGATTTGTGCCAAAGCGCGTTTTAAGCATGCGCATGCATCTTTTGGTAGACGCGGACGCAGTTTTCTGCAAAACCACACGATAGGCATGCAAATGGTGCTTTTGGCAGAACGCGCGTGTGGATTTCTACCAAACGACGTGAAAAGCATGCCGATGCTGCTCTTTTTAGCACCCGCACATGGATTTGTGCCAAAACGCGTTTTAAGCATGCGCATGCATCTTTTGGTAGACGCGGACGCAGTTTTCTGCAAAACCACACGATATGCATGCAAATGGTGCTTTTGGCAGAACGCGCGTGTGGATTTCTACCAAACGACGTGAAAAGCATGCCGATGCTGCTCTTTTTAACATCCGCACATGGATTTGTGCCAAAACGCGTTTTTAGCATGCACATGCATCTTTTGGTAGACGCGGACGCAGTTTTCTGCAAAACCACACGATATGCATGCAAATGGTGCTTTTGGCAGAACGCGCGTGTGGATTTCTACCAAACGACGTGAAAAGCATGCCGATGCTGCTCTTTTTAACATCCGCACATGGATTTGTGCCAAAGCGCGTTTTAAGCATGCGCATGCATCTTTTGGTAGACGCGGACGCAGTTTTCTGCAAAACCACACGATAGGCATGCAAATGGTGCTTTTGGCAGAACGCGCGTGTGGATTTCTACCAAACGACGTGAAAAGCATGCCGATGCTGCTCTTTTTAGCACCCGCACATGGATTTGTGCCAAAACGCGTTTTAAGCATGCGCATGCATCTTTTGGTAGACGCGGACGCAGTTTTCTGCAAAACCACACGATATGCATGCAAATGGTGCTTTTGGCAGAACGCGCGCGTGGATTTCTACCAAACGACGTGAAAAGCATGCCGATGCTGCTCTTTTTAACATCCGCACATGGATTTGTGCCAAAGCGCGTTTTAAGCATGCGCATACATCTTTTGGTAGACGCGGACGCAGTTTTCTGCAAAACCACACGATAGGCATGCAAATAGTGCTTTTTGCAGAACGCGCGTGTGGATTTCTACCAAACGACGTGAAAAGCATGCCGATGCTGCTCTTTTTAGCACCCGCACATGGATTTGTGCCAAAACGCGTTTTAAGCATGCGCATGCATCTTTTGGTAGACGCGGACGCAGTTTTCTGCAAAACCACACGATATGCATGCAAATGGTGCTTTTGGCAGAACGCGCGCGTGGATTTCTACCAAACGACGTGAAAAGCATGCCGATGCTGCTCTTTTTAACATCCGCACATGGATTTGTGCCAAAACGCGTTTTAAGCATGCGCATGCATCTTTTGGTAGACGCGGACGCAGTTTTCTGCAAAACCACACGATAGGCATGCAAATGGTGCTTTTGGCAGAACGCGTGCATGGATTTCTACCAAACGACGTGAAAAGCATGCCGATGCTGCTCTTTTTAGCACCCGCACATGGATTTGTGCCAAAACGCGTTTTTAGCATGCACATGCATCTTTTGGTAGACGCGGACGCAGTTTTCTGCAAAACCACACGATATGCATGCAAATGGTGCTTTTGGCAGAACGCGCGTGTGGATTTCTACCAAACGACGTGAAAAGCATGCCGATGCTGCTCTTTTTAGCACCCGCACATGGATTTGTGCCAAAACGCGTTTTAAGCATGCGCATGCATCTTTTGGTAGACGCGGACGCAGTTTTCTGCAAAACCACACGATAGGCATGCAAATGGTGCTTTTGGCAGAACGCGCGTGTGGATTTCTACCAAACGACGTGAAAAGCATGCCGATGCTGCTCTTTTTAGCACCCGCACATGGATTTGTGCCAAAGCGCGTTTTAAGCATGCGCATGCATCTTTTGGTAGACGCGGACGCAGTTTTCTGCAAAACCACACGATATGCATGCAAATGGTGCTTTTGGCAGAACGCGCGTGTGGATTTCTACCAAACGACGTGAAAAGCATGCCGATGCTGCTCTTTTTAGCACCCGCACATGGATTTGTGCCAAAACGCGTTTTAAGCATGCGCATGCATCTTTTGGTAGACGCGGACGCAGTTTTCTGCAAAACCACACGATAGGCATGCAAATGGTGCTTTTGGCAGAACGCGCGTGTGGATTTCTACCAAACGACGTGAAAAGCATGCCGATGCTGCTCTTTTTAGCACCCGCACATGGATTTGTGCCAAAACGCGTTTTAAGCATGCGCATGCATCTTTTGGTAGACGCGGACGCAGTTTTCTGCAAAACCACACGATATGCATGCAAATGGTGCTTTTGGCAGAACGCGCGCGTGGATTTCTACCAAACGACGTGAAAAGCATGCCGATGCTGCTCTTTTTAACATCCGCACATGGATTTGTGCCAAAACGCGTTTAAGCATGCGCATGCATCTTTTGGTAGACGCGGACGCAGTTTTCTGCAAAACCACACGATAGGCATGCAAATGGTGCTTTTGGCAGAACGCGTGCATGGATTTCTACCAAACGACGTGAAAAGCATGCCGATGCTGCTCTTTTTAGCACCCGCACATGGATTTGTGCCAAAACGCGTTTTTAGCATGCACATGCATCTTTTGGTAGACGCGGACGCAGTTTTCTGCAAAACCACACGATATGCATGCAAATGGTGCTTTTGGCAGAACGCGCGTGTGGATTTCTACCAAACGACGTGAAAAGCATGCCGATGCTGCTCTTTTTAGCACCCGCACATGGATTTGTGCCAAAACGCGTTTTAAGCATGCGCATGCATCTTTTGGTAGACGCGGACGCAGTTTTCTGCAAAACCACACGATAGGCATGCAAATGGTGCTTTTGGCAGAACGCGCGTGTGGATTTCTACCAAACGACGTGAAAAGCATGCCGATGCTGCTCTTTTTAGCACCCGCACATGGATTTGTGCCAAAACGCGTTTTAAGCATGCGCATGCATCTTTTGGTAGACGCGGACGCAGTTTTCTGCAAAACCACACGATATGCATGCAAATGGTGCTTTTGGCAGAACGCGCGCGTGGATTTCTACCAAACGACGTGAAAAGCATGCCGATGCTGCTCTTTTTAACATCCGCACATGGATTTGTGCCAAAGCGCGTTTTAAGCATGCGCATGCATCTTTTGGTAGACGCGGACGCAGTTTTCTGCAAAACCACACGATAGGCATGCAAATGGTGCTTTTGGCAGAACGCGCGTGTGGATTTCTACCAAACGACGTGAAAAGCATGCCGATGCTGCTCTTTTTAGCACCCGCACATGGATTTGTGCCAAAACGCGTTTTAAGCATGCGCATGCATCTTTTGGTAGACGCGGACGCAGTTTTCTGCAAAACCACACGATAGGCATGCAAATGGTGCTTTTGGCAGAACGCGCGTGTGGATTTCTACCAAACGACGTGAAAAGCATGCCGATGCTGCTCTTTTTAGCACCCGCACATGGATTTGTGCCAAAACGCGTTTTAAGCATGCGCATGCATCTTTTGGTAGACGCGGACGCAGTTTTCTGCAAAACCACACGATAGGCATGCAAATGGTGCTTTTGGCAGAACGCGCGTGTGGATTTCTACCAAACGACGTGAAAAGCATGCCGATGCTGCTCTTTTTAGCACCCGCACATGGATTTGTGCCGAAGCGCGTTTTAAGCATGCGCATGCATCTTTTGGTAGACGCGGACGCAGTTTTCTGCAAAACCACACGATAGGCATGCAAATGGTGCTTTTGGCAGAACGCGCGTGTGGATTTCTACCAAACGACGTGAAAAGCATGCCGATGCTGCTCTTTTTAGCACCCGCACATGGATTTGTGCCAAAACGCGTTTTAAGCATGCGCATGCATCTTTTGGTAGACGCGGACGCAGTTTTCTGCAAAACCACACGATATGCATGCAAATGGTGCTTTTGGCAGAACGCGCGTGTGGATTTCTACCAAACGACGTGAAAAGCATGCCGATGCTGCTCTTTTTAACATCCGCACATGGATTTGTGCCAAAACGCGTTTTAAGCATGCGCATGCATCTTTTGGTAGACGCGGACGCAGTTTTCTGCAAAACCACACGATAGGCATGCAAATGGTGCTTTTGGCAGAACGCGCGCATGGATTTCTACCAAACGACGTGAAAAGCATGCCGATGCTGCTCTTTTTAGCACCCGCACATGGATTTGTGCCAAAACGCGTTTTTAGCATGCACATGCATCTTTTGGTAGACGCGGACGCAGTTTTCTGCAAAACCACACGATATGCATGCAAACGGTGCTTTTGGCAGAACGCGCGTGTGGATTTCTACCAAACGACGTGAAAAGCATGCCGATGCTGCTCTTTTTAGCACCCGCACATGGATTTGTGCCAAAGCGCGTTTTAAGCATGCGCATGCATCTTTTGGTAGACGCGGACGCAGTTTTCTGCAAAACCACACGATAGGCATGCAAATGGTGCTTTTGGCAGAACGCGCGTGTGGATTTCAACCAAACGACGTGAAAAGCATGCCGATGCTGCTCTTTTTAGCACCCGCACATGGATTTGTGCCAAAACGCGTTTTAAGCATGCGCATGCATCTTTTGGTAGACGCGGACGCAGTTTTCTGCAAAACCACACGATATGCATGCAAATGGTGCTTTTGGCAGAACGCGCGTGTGGATTTCTACCAAACGACGTGAAAAGCATGCCGATGCTGCTCTTTTTAACATCCGCACATGGATTTGTGCCAAAACGCGTCTTTAGCATGCACATGCATCTTTTGGTAGACGCGGACGCAGTTTTCTGCAAAACCACACGATATGCATGCAAATGGTGCTTTTGGCAGAACGCGCGTGTGGATTTCTACCAAACGACGTGAAAAGCATGCCGATGCTGCTCTTTTTAACATCCGCACATGGATTTGTGCCAAAGCGCGTTTTAAGCATGCGCATGCATCTTTTGGTAGACGCGGACGCAGTTTTCTGCAAAACCACACGATAGGCATGCAAATGGTGCTTTTGGCAGAACGCGCGTGTGGATTTCTACCAAACGACGTGAAAAGCATGCCGATGCTGCTCTTTTTAGCACCCGCACATGGATTTGTGCCAAAACGCGTTTTAAGCATGCGCATGCATCTTTTGGTAGACGCGGACGCAGTTTTCTGCAAAACCACACGATATGCATGCAAATGGTGCTTTTGGCAGAACGCGCGCGTGGATTTCTACCAAACGACGTGAAAAGCATGCCGATGCTGCTCTTTTTAACATCCGCACATGGATTTGTGCCAAAGCGCGTTTTAAGCATGCGCATACATCTTTTGGTAGACGCGGACGCAGTTTTCTGCAAAACCACACGATAGGCATGCAAATGGTGCTTTTGGCAGAACGCGCGCATGGATTTTTACCAAACGACGTGAGAAGCATGCCGATGCTGCTCTTTTTAACATCCGCACATGGATTTGTGCCAAAACGCGTTTTTAGCATGCACATGCATCTTTTGGTAGACGCGGACGCAGTTTTCTGCAAAACCACACGATATGCATGCAAATGGTGCTTTTGGCAGAACGCGCGCGTGGATTTCTACCAAACGACGTGAAAAGCATGCCGATGCTGCTCTTTTTAACATCCGCACATGGATTTGTGCCAAAGCGCGTTTTAAGCATGCGCATGCATCTTTTGGTAGACGCGGACGCAGTTTTCTGCAAAACCACACGATAGGCATGCAAATGGTGCTTTTGGCAGAACGCGCGCATGGATTTCTACCAAACGACGTGAAAAGCATGCCGATGCTGCTCTTTTTAGCACCCGCACATGGATTTGTGCCAAAACGCGTTTTAAGCATGCGCATGCATCTTTTGGTAGACGCGGACGCAGTTTTCTGCAAAACCACACGATATGCATGAAAATGGTGCTTTTGGCAGAACGCGCGTGTGGATGTCTACCAAACGACGTGAAAAGCATGCCGATGCTGCTCTTTTTAACATCCGCACATGGATTTGTGCCAAAACGCGTTTTTAGCATGCACATGCGTCTTTTGGTAGACGCGGACGCAGTTTTCTGCAAAACCACACGATATGCATGCAAATGGTGCTTTTGGCAGAACGCGCGTGTGGATTTCTACCAAACGACGTGAAAAGCATGCCGATGCTGCTCTTTTTAACATCCGCACATGGATTTGTGCCAAAGCGCGTTTTAAGCATGCGCATGCATCTTTTGGTAGACGCGGACGCAGTTTTCTGCAAAACCACACGATAGGCATGCAAATGGTGCTTTTGGCAGAACGCGCGTGTGGATTTCTACCAAACGACGTGAAAAGCATGCCGATGCTGCTCTTTTTAGCACCCGCACATGGATTTGTGCCTAAACGCGTTTTTAGCATGCACATGCATCTTTTGGGAGACGCGGACGCAGTTTTCTGCAAAACCACACGATATGCATGCAAATGGTGCTTTTGGCAGAACGCGCGTGTGGATTTCTACCAAACGACGTGAAAAGCATGCCGATGCTGCTCTTTTTAACATCCGCACATGGATTTGTGCCAAAACGCGTTTTAAGCATGCACATGCATCTTTTGGTAGACGCGGACGCAGTTTTCTGCAAAACCACACGATATGCATGCAAATGGTGCTTTTGGCAGAACGCGCGCGTGGATTTCTACCAAACGACGTGAAAAGCATGCCGATGCTGCTCTTTTTAACATCCGCACATGGATTTGTGCCAAAACGCGTTTTAAGCATGCGCATGCATCTTTTGGTAGACGCGGACGCAGTTTTCTGCAAAACCACACGATAGGCATGCAAATGGTGCTTTTGGCAGAACGCGCGCATGGATTTCTACCAAACGACGTGAAAAGCATGCCGATGCTGCTCTTTTTAGCACCCGCACATGGATTTGTGCCAAAACGCGTTTTTAGCATGCACATGCATCTTTTGGTAGACGCGGACGCAGTTTTCTGCAAAACCACACGATATGCATGCAAATGGTGCTTTTGGCAGAACGCGCGTGTGGATTTCTACCAAACGACGTGAAAAGCATGCCGATGCTGCTCTTTTTAACATCCGCACATGGATTTGTGCCAAAGCGCGTTTTAAGCATGCGCATGCATCTTTTGGTAGACGCGGACGCAGTTTTCTGCAAAACCACACGATAGGCATGCAAATGGTGCTTTTGGCAGAACGCGTGCATGGATTTCTACCAAACGACGTGAAAAGCATGCCGATGCTGCTCTTTTTAGCACCCGCACATGGATTTGTGCCAAAACGCGTTTTTAGCATGCACATGCATCTTTTGGTAGACGCGGACGCAGTTTTCTGCAAAACCACACGATATGCATGCAAATGGTGCTTTTGGCAGAACGCGCGTGTGGATTTCTACCAAACGACGTGAAAAGCATGCCGATGCTGCTCTTTTTAGCACCCGCACATGGATTTGTGCCAAAACGCGTTTTAAGCATGCGCATGCATCTTTTGGTAGACGCGGACGCAGTTTTCTGCAAAACCACACGATAGGCATGCAAATGGTGCTTTTGGCAGAACGCGCGTGTGGATTTCTACCAAACGACGTGAAAAGCATGCCGATGCTGCTCTTTTTAGCACCCGCACATGGATTTGTGCCAAAGCGCGTTTTAAGCATGCGCATGCATCTTTTGGTAGACGCGGACGCAGTTTTCTGCAAAACCACACGATATGCATGCAAATGGTGCTTTTGGCAGAACGCGCGTGTGGATTTCTACCAAACGACGTGAAAAGCATGCCGATGCTGCTCTTTTTAGCACCCGCACATGGATTTGTGCCAAAACGCGTTTTAAGCATGCGCATGCATCTTTTGGTAGACGCGGACGCAGTTTTCTGCAAAACCACACGATAGGCATGCAAATGGTGCTTTTGGCAGAACGCGCGTGTGGATTTCTACCAAACGACGTGAAAAGCATGCCGATGCTGCTCTTTTTAGCACCCGCACATGGATTTGTGCCAAAACGCGTTTTAAGCATGCGCATGCATCTTTTGGTAGACGCGGACGCAGTTTTCTGCAAAACCACACGATATGCATGCAAATGGTGCTTTTGGCAGAACGCGCGCGTGGATTTCTACCAAACGACGTGAAAAGCATGCCGATGCTGCTCTTTTTAACATCCGCACATGGATTTGTGCCAAAACGCGTTTTAAGCATGCGCATGCATCTTTTGGTAGACGCGGACGCAGTTTTCTGCAAAACCACACGATAGGCATGCAAATGGTGCTTTTGGCAGAACGCGTGCATGGATTTCTACCAAACGACGTGAAAAGCATGCCGATGCTGCTCTTTTTAGCACCCGCACATGGATTTGTGCCAAAACGCGTTTTTAGCATGCACATGCATCTTTTGGTAGACGCGGACGCAGTTTTCTGCAAAACCACACGATATGCATGCAAATGGTGCTTTTGGCAGAACGCGCGTGTGGATTTCTACCAAACGACGTGAAAAGCATGCCGATGCTGCTCTTTTTAGCACCCGCACATGGATTTGTGCCAAAACGCGTTTTAAGCATGCGCATGCATCTTTTGGTAGACGCGGACGCAGTTTTCTGCAAAACCACACGATAGGCATGCAAATGGTGCTTTTGGCAGAACGCGCGTGTGGATTTCTACCAAACGACGTGAAAAGCATGCCGATGCTGCTCTTTTTAGCACCCGCACATGGATTTGTGCCAAAACGCGTTTTAAGCATGCGCATGCATCTTTTGGTAGACGCGGACGCAGTTTTCTGCAAAACCACACGATATGCATGCAAATGGTGCTTTTGGCAGAACGCGCGCGTGGATTTCTACCAAACGACGTGAAAAGCATGCCGATGCTGCTCTTTTTAACATCCGCACATGGATTTGTGCCAAAGCGCGTTTTAAGCATGCGCATGCATCTTTTGGTAGACGCGGACGCAGTTTTCTGCAAAACCACACGATAGGCATGCAAATGGTGCTTTTGGCAGAACGCGCGTGTGGATTTCTACCAAACGACGTGAAAAGCATGCCGATGCTGCTCTTTTTAGCACCCGCACATGGATTTGTGCCAAAACGCGTTTTAAGCATGCGCATGCATCTTTTGGTAGACGCGGACGCAGTTTTCTGCAAAACCACACGATAGGCATGCAAATGGTGCTTTTGGCAGAACGCGCGTGTGGATTTCTACCAAACGACGTGAAAAGCATGCCGATGCTGCTCTTTTTAGCACCCGCACATGGATTTGTGCCAAAACGCGTTTTAAGCATGCGCATGCATCTTTTGGTAGACGCGGACGCAGTTTTCTGCAAAACCACACGATAGGCATGCAAATGGTGCTTTTGGCAGAACGCGCGTGTGGATTTCTACCAAACGACGTGAAAAGCATGCCGATGCTGCTCTTTTTAGCACCCGCACATGGATTTGTGCCGAAGCGCGTTTTAAGCATGCGCATGCATCTTTTGGTAGACGCGGACGCAGTTTTCTGCAAAACCACACGATAGGCATGCAAATGGTGCTTTTGGCAGAACGCGCGTGTGGATTTCTACCAAACGACGTGAAAAGCATGCCGATGCTGCTCTTTTTAGCACCCGCACATGGATTTGTGCCAAAACGCGTTTTAAGCATGCGCATGCATCTTTTGGTAGACGCGGACGCAGTTTTCTGCAAAACCACACGATATGCATGCAAATGGTGCTTTTGGCAGAACGCGCGTGTGGATTTCTACCAAACGACGTGAAAAGCATGCCGATGCTGCTCTTTTTAACATCCGCACATGGATTTGTGCCAAAACGCGTTTTTAGCATGCACATGCATCTTTTGGTAGACGCGGACGCAGTTTTCTGCAAAACCACACGATATGCATGCAAATGGTGCTTTTGGCAGAACGCGCGTGTGGATTTCTACCAAACGACGTGAAAAGCATGCCGATGCTGCTCTTTTTAACATCCGCACATGGATTTGTGCCAAAACGCGTTTTTAGCATGCACATGCATCTTTTGGTAGACGCGGACGCAGTTTTCTGCAAAACCACACGATATGCATGCAAATGGTGCTTTTGGCAGAACGCGCGTGTGGATTTCTACCAAACGACGTGAAAAGCATGCCGATGCTGCTCTTTTTAACATCCGCACATGGATTTGTGCCAAAGCGCGTTTTAAGCATGCGCATGCATCTTTTGGTAGAAGCGGACGCAGTTTTCTGCAAAACCACACGATAGGCATGCAAATGGTGCTTTTGGCAGAACGCGCGTGTGGATTTCTACCAAACGACGTGAAAAGCATGCCGATGCTGCTCTTTTTAGCACCCGCACATGGATTTGTGCCAAAACGCGTTTTAAGCATGCGCATGCATCCTTTGGTAGACGCGGACGCAGTTTTCTGCAAAACCACACGATATGCATGCAAATGGTGCTTTTGGCAGAACGCGCGCGTGGATTTCTACCAAACGACGTGAAAAGCATGCCGATGCTGCTCTTTTTAACATCCGCACATGGATTTGTGCCAAAGCGCGTTTTAAGCATGCGCATGCATCTTTTGGTAGACGCGGACGCAGTTTTCTGCAAAACCACACGATAGGCATGCAAATGGTGCTTTTTGCAGAACGCGCGTGTGGATTTCTAGCAAACGACGTGAAAAGCATGCCGATGCTGCTCTTTTTAGCACCCGCACATGGATTTGTGCCAAAACGCGTTTTAAGCATGCGCATGCATCTTTTGGTAGACGCGGACGCAGTTTTCTGCAAAACCACACGATATGCATGCAAATGGTGCTTTTGGCAGAACGCGCGCGTGGATTTCTACCAAACGACGTGAAAAGCATGCCGATGCTGCTCTTTTTAACATCCGCACATGGATTTGTGCCAAAACGCGTTTTAAGCATGCGCATGCATCTTTTGGTAGACGCGGACGCAGTTTTCTGCAAAACCACACGATAGGCATGCAAATGGTGCTTTTGGCAGAACGCGCGCATGGATTTCTACCAAACGACGTGAAAAGCATGCCGATGCTGCTCTTTTTAGCACCCGCACATGGATTTGTGCCAAAACGCGTTTTTAGCATGCACATGCATCTTTTGGTAGACGCGGACGCAGTTTTCTGCAAAACCACACGATATGCATGCAAATGGTGCTTTTGGCAGAACGCGCGTGTGGATTTCTACCAAACGACGTGAAAAGCATGCCGATGCTGCTCTTTTTAGCACCCGCGCATGGATTTGTGCCAAAGCGCGTTTTAAGCATGCGCATGCATCTTTTGGTAGACGCGGACGCAGTTTTCTGCAAAACCACACGATAGGCATGCAAATGGTGCTTTTGGCAGAACGCGCGTGTGGATTTCTACCAAACGACGTGAAAAGCATGCCGATGCTGCTCTTTTTAGCACCCGCACATGGATTTGTGCCAAAACGCGTTTTAAGCATGCGCATGCATCTTTTGGTAGACGCGGACGCAGTTTTCTGCAAAACCACACGATATGCATGCAAATGGTGCTTTTGGCAGAACGCGCGTGTGGATTTCTACCAAACGACGTGAAAAGCATGCCGATGCTGCTCTTTTTAGCACCCGCACATGGATTTGTGCCAAAACGCGTTTTAAGCATGCGCATGCATCTTTTGGTAGACGCGGACGCAGTTTTCTGCAAAACCACACGATATGCATGCAAATGGTGCTTTTGGCAGAACGCGCGCGTGGATTTCTACCAAACGACGTGAAAAGCATGCCGATGCTGCTCTTTTTAACATCCGCACATGGATTTGTGCCAAAACGCGTTTTAAGCATGCGCATGCATCTTTTGGTAGACGCGGACGCAGTTTTCTGCAAAACCACACGATAGGCATGCAAATGGTGCTTTTGGCAGAACGCGTGCATGGATTTCTACCAAACGACGTGAAAAGCATGCCGATGCTGCTCTTTTTAGCACCCGCACATGGATTTGTGCCAAAACGCGTTTTTAGCATGCACATGCATCTTTTGGTAGACGCGGACGCAGTTTTCTGCAAAACCACACGATATGCATGCAAATGGTGCTTTTGGCAGAACGCGCGTGTGGATTTCTACCAAACGACGTGAAAAGCATGCCGATGCTGCTCTTTTTAGCACCCGCACATGGATTTATGCCAAAACGCGTTTTAAGCATGCGCATGCATCTTTTGGTAGACGCGGACGCAGTTTTCTGCAAAACCACACGATAGGCATGCAAATGGTGCTTTTGGCAGAACGCGCGTGTGGATTTCTACCAAACGACGTGAAAAGCATGCCGATGCTGCTGTTTTTAGCACCCGCACATGGATTTGTGCCAAAGCGCGTTTTAAGCATGCGCATGCATCTTTTGGTAGACGCGGACGCAGTTTTCTGCAAAACCACACGATATGCATGCAAATGGTGCTTTTGGCAGAACGCGCGTGTGGATTTCTACCAAACGACGTGAAAAGCATGCCGATGCTGCTCTTTTTAGCACCCGCACATGGATTTGTGCCAAAACGCGTTTTAAGCATGCGCATGCATCTTTTGGTAGACGCGGACGCAGTTTTCTGCAAAACCACACGATATGCATGCAAATGGTGCTTTTGGCAGAACGCGCGCGTGGATTTCTACCAAACGACGTGAAAAGCATGCCGATGCTGCTCTTTTTAACATCCGCACATGGATTTGTGCCAAAGCGCGTTTTAAGCATGCGCATGCATCTTTTGGTAGACGCGGACGCAGTTTTCTGCAAAACCACACGATAGGCATGCAAATGGTGCTTTTGGCAGAACGCGCGCGTGGATTTCTACCAAACGACGTGAAAAGCATGCCGATGCTGCTCTTTTTAGCACCCGCACATGGATTTGTGCCAAAACGCGTTTTAAGCATGCGCATGCATCTTTTGGTAGACGCGGACGCAGTTTTCTGCAAAACCACACGATATGCATGCAAATGGTGCTTTTGGCAGAACGCGCGCGTGGATTTCTACCAAACGACGTGAAAAGCATGCCGATGCTGCTCTTTTTAACATCCGCACATGGATTTGTGCCAAAACGCGTTTTAAGCATGCGCATGCATCTTTTGGTAGACGCGGACGCAGTTTTCTGCAAAACCACACGATAGGCATGCAAATGGTGCTTTTGGCAGAACGCGTGCATGGATTTCTACCAAACGACGTGAAAAGCATGCCGATGCTGCTCTTTTTAGCACCCGCACATGGATTTGTGCCAAAACGCGTTTTAAGCATGCGCATGCATCTTTTGGTAGACGCGGACGCAGTTTTCTGCAAAACCACACGATATGCATGCAAATGGTGCTTTTGGCAGAACGCGCGTGTGGATTTCTACCAAACGACGTGAAAAGCATGCCGATGCTGCTCTTTTTAGCACCCGCACATGGATTTGTGCCGAAGCGCGTTTTAAGCATGCGCATGCATCTTTTGGTAGACGCGGACGCAGTTTTCTGCAAAACCACACGATAGGCATGCAAATGGTGCTTTTGGCAGAACGCGCGTGTGGATTTCTACCAAACGACGTGAAAAGCATGCCGATGCTGCTCTTTTTAGCACCCGCACATGGATTTGTGCCAAAGCGCGTTTTAAGCATGCGCATGCATCTTTTGGTAGACGCGGACGCAGTTTTCTGCAAAACCACACGATATGCATGCAAATGGTGCTTTTGGCAGAACGCGCGTGTGGATTTCTACCAAACGACGTGAAAAGCATGCCGATGCTGCTCTTTTTAGCACCCGCACATGGATTTGTGCCAAAACGCGTTTTAAGCATGCGCATGCATCTTTTGGTAGACGCGGACGCAGTTTTCTGCAAAACCACACGATATGCATGCAAATGGTGCTTTTGGCAGAACGCGCGCGTGGATTTCTACCAAACGACGTGAAAAGCATGCCGATGCTGCTCTTTTTACCATCCGCACATGGATTTGTGCCAAAGCGCGTTTTAAGCATGCGCATGCATCTTTTGGTAGACGCGGACGCAGTTTTCTGCAAAACCACACGATAGGCATGCAAATGGTGCTTTTGGCAGAACGCGCGTGTGGATTTCTACCAAACGACGTGAAAAACATGCCGATGCTGCTCTTTTTAGCACCCGCACATGGATTTGTGCCAAAACGCGTTTTAAGCATGCGCATGCATCTTTTGGTAGACGCGGACGCAGTTTTCTGCAAAACCACACGATATGCATGCAAATGGTGCTTTTGGCAGAACGCGCGCGTGGATTTCTACCAAACGACGTGAAAAGCATGCCGATGCTGCTCTTTTTAACATCCGCACATGGATTTGTGCCAAAACGCGTTTTAAGCATGCGCATGCATCTTTTGGTAGACGCGGACGCAGTTTTCTGCAAAACCACACGATAGGCATGCAAATGGTGCTTTTGGCAGAACGCGCGTGTGGATTTCTACCAAACGACGTGAAAAGCATGCCGATGCTGCTCTTTTTAGCACCCGCACATGGATTTGTGCCAAAACGCGTTTTAAGCATGCGCATGCATCTTTTGGTAGACGCGGACGCAGTTTTCTGCAAAACCACACGATAGGCATGCAAATGGTGCTTTTGGCAGAACGCGCGTGTGGATTTCTACCAAACGACGTGAAAAGCATGCCGATGCTGCTCTTTTTAGCACCCGCACATGGATTTGTGCCAAAACGCGTTTTAAGCATGCGCATGCATCTTTTGGTAGACGCGGACGCAGTTTTCTGCAAAACCACACGATATGCATGCAAATGGTGCTTTTGGCAGAACGCGCGCGTGGATTTCTACCAAACGACGTGAAAAGCATGCCGATGCTGCTCTTTTTAACATCCGCACATGGATTTGTGCCAAAACGCGTTTTAAGCATGCGCATGCATCTTTTGGTAGACGCGGACGCAGTTTTCTGCAAAACCACACGATATGCTTGCAAATGGTGCTTTTGGCAGAACGCGCGCGTGGATTTCTACCAAACGACGTGAAAAGCATGCCGATGCTGCTCTTTTTAACATCCGCACATGGATTTGTGCCAAAGCGCGTTTTAAGCATGCGCATGCATCTTTTGGTAGACGCGGACGCAGTTTTCTGCAAAACCACACGATAGGCATGCAAATGGTGCTTTTGGCAGAACGCGCGCATGGATTTCTACCAAACGACGTGAAAAGCATGCCGATGCTGCTCTTTTTAGCACCCGCACATGGATTTGTGCCAAAACGCGTTTTAAGCATGCGCATGCATCTTTTGGTAGACGCGGACGCAGTTTTCTGCAAAACCACACGATATGCATGCAAATGGTGCTTTTGGCAGAACGCGCGCGTGGATTTCTACCAAACGACGTGAAAAGCATGCCGATGCTGCTCTTTTTAACATCCGCACATGGATTTGTGCCAAAACGCGTTTTAAGCATGCGCATGCATCTTTTGGTAGACGCGGACGCAGTTTTCTGCAAAACCACACGATAGGCATGCAAATGGTGCTTTTGGCAGAACGCGCGCGTGGATTTCTACCAAACGACGTGAAAAGCATGCCGATGCTGCTCTTTTTAGCACCCGCACATGGATTTGTGCCAAAACGCGTTTTTAGCATGCACATGCATCTTTTGGTAGACGCGGACGCAGTTTTCTGCAAAACCACACGATATGCATGAAAATGGTGCTTTTGGCAGAACGCGCGTGTGGATTTCTACCAAACGACGTGAAAAGCATGCCGATGCTGCTCTTTTTAACATCCGCACATGGATTTGTGCCAAAACGCGTTTTTAGCATGCACATGCGTCTTTTGGTAGACGCGGACGCAGTTTTCTGCAAAACCACACGATATGCATGCAAATGGTGCTTTTGGCAGAACGCGCGTGTGGATTTCTACCAAACGACGTGAAAAGCATGCCGATGCTGCTCTTTTTAGCACCCGCACATGGATTTGTGCCAAAACGCGTTTTAAGCATGCGCATGCATCTTTTGGTAGACGCGGACGCAGTTTTCTGCAAAACCACACGATATGCATGCAAATGGTGCTTTTGGCAGAACGCGCGCGTGGATTTCTACCAAACGACGTGAAAAGCATGCCGATGCTGCTCTTTTTAGCACCCGCACATGGATTTGTGCCAAAACGCGTTTTAAGCATGCGCATGCATCTTTTGGTAGACGCGGACGCAGTTTTCTGCAAAACCACACGATATGCATGCAAATGGTGCTTTTGGCAGAACGCGCGCGTGGATTTCTACCAAACGACGTGAAAAGCATGCCGATGCTGCTCTTTTTAACATCCGCACATGGATTTGTGCCAACCCGCACATGGATTTGTGCCAAAAACGCGTTTTTAGCATGCACATGCATCTTTTGGTAGACGCGGACGCAGTTTTCTGCAAAACCACACGATATGCATGCAAATGGTGCTTTTGGCAGAACGCGCGTGTGGATTTCTACCAAACGACGTGAAAAGCATGCCGATGCTGCTCTTTTAGCACCCGCACATGGATTTGTGCCAAAACGCGTTTTAAGCATGCGCATGCATCTTTTGGTAGACGCGGACGCAGTTTTCTGCAAAACCACACGATAGGCATGCAAATGGTGCTTTTGGCAGAACGCGCGTGTGGATTTCTACCAACGACGTGAAAAGCATGCCGATGCTGCTCTTTTTAGCACCCGCACATGGATTTGTGCCAAAGCGCGTTTTTAAGCATGCGCATGCATCTTTTGGTAGACGCGGACGCAGTTTTCTGCAAAACCACACGATATGCATGCAAATGGTGCTTTTGGCAGAACGCGCGTGTGGATTTCTACCAAACGACGTGAAAAGCATGCCGATGCTGCTCTTTTTAGCACCCGCACATGGATTTGTGCCAAAACGCGTTTTTAAGCATGCGCATGCATCTTTTGGTAGACGCGGACGCAGTTTTCTGCAAAACCACACGATATGCATGCAAATGGTGCTTTTGGCAGAACGCGCGCGTGGATTTCTACCAAACGACGTGAAAAGCATGCCGATGCTGCTCTTTTTAACATCCGCACATGGATTTGTGCCAAAGCGCGTTTTAAGCATGCGCATGCATCTTTTGGTAGACGCGGACGCAGTTTTCTGCAAAACCACACGATAGGCATGCAAATGGTGCTTTGGCAGAACGCGCGTGTGGATTTCTACCAAACGACGTGAAAAGCATGCCCGATGCTGCTCTTTTTAGCACCCGCACATGGATTTGTGCCAAAACGCGTTTTAAGCATGCGCATGCATCTTTTGGTAGACGCGGACGCAGTTTTCTGCAAAACCACACGATATGCATGCAAATGGTGCTTTGGCAGAACGCGCGCGTGGATTTCTATCAAACGACGTGAAAAGCATGCCGATGCTGCTCTTTTTAACATCCGCACATGGATTTGTGCCAAAACGCGTTTTAAGCATGCGCATGCATCTTTTGGTAGACGCCGGACGCAGTTTTCTGCAAAACCACACGATAGGCATGCAAATGGTGCTTTTGGCAGAACGCGCGTGTGGATTTCTACCAAACGACGTGAAAAAGCATGCCGATGCTGCTCTTTTTAGCACCCGCACATGGATTTGTGCCAAAACGCGTTTTTAGCATGCACATGCATCTTTTGAGTAGACGCGGACGCAGTTTTCCTGCAAAACCACACGATATGCATGCAAATGGTGCTTTTGGCAGAACGCGCGTGTGGATTTCTACCAACGACGTGAAAAGCATGCCGATGCTGCTCTTTTTAACATCCGCACATGGATTTGTGCCAAAGCGCGTTTTAAGCATGCGCATGCATCTTTTGGTAGACGCGGACGCAGTTTTCTGCAAAACCACACGATAGGCATGCAAATGGTGCTTTTGGCAGAACGCGCGTGTGGATTTCTACCAAACGACGTGAAAAGCTGCCGATGCTGCTCTTTTAGCACCGCACATGGATTTGTGCCAAAGCGCGTTTTAAGCATGCGCATGCATCTTTTGGTAGACGCGGACGCAGTTTTCTGCAAAACCACACGATATGCATGCAAATGGTGCTTTTGGCAGAACGCGCGTGTGGATTTCTACCAAACGACGTGAAAAGCATGCCGATGCTGCTCTTTTTAGCACCCGCACATGGATTTGTGCCAAAACGCGTTTTAAGCATGCGCATGCATCTTTTGGTAGACGCGGACGCAGTTTTCTGCAAAACCACACGATATGCATGCAAATGGTGCTTTTGGCAGAACGCGCGCGTGGATTTCTACCAAACGACGTGAAAAGCATGCCGATGCTGCCTCTTTTTAACATCCGCACATGGATTTGTGCCAAAGCGCGTTTTAAGCATGCGCATGCATCTTTTGGTAGACGCGGACGCAGTTTTCTGCAAAACCACACGATAGGCATGCAAATGGTGCTTTTGGCAGAACGCGCGTGTGGATTTCTACCAACGACTGAAAAGCATGCCGATGCTGCTCTTTTTAGCACCCGCACATGGATTTGTGCCAAAACGGCGTTTTAAGCATGCGCATGCATCTTTGGTAGACGCGGACGCAGTTTTCTGCAAAACCACACGATAGGCATGCAAATGGTGCTTTTGCAGAACGCGCGTGTGGATTTCTACCAAACGACGTGAAAAGCATGCCGATGCTGCTCTTTTTAGCACCCGCACATGGATTTGTGCCAAAACGCGTTTTAAGCATGCGCATGCATCTTTTGGTAGACGCGGACGCAGTTTTCTGCAAAACCACACGATAGGAATGCAAATGGTGCTTTTGGCAGAACGCGCGTGTGGATTTCTACCAAACGACCGTGAAAAGCATGCCGATGCTGCTCTTTTTAGCACCCGCACATGGATTTGTGCCAAAACGCGTTTTTAGCATGCACATGCATCTTTTGGTAGACGCGGACGCAGTTTTCTGCAAAACCACACGATATGCATGCAAATGGTGCTTTTGGCAGAACGCGCGTGTGGATTTCTACCAAACGACGTGAAAAGCATGCCGATGCTGCTCTTTTTAGCACCCGCACATGGATTTGTGCCAAAGCGCGTTTTTAAGCATGCGCATGCATCTTTTGGTAGACGCGGACGCAGTTTTCTGCAAAACCACACGATAGGCATGCAAATGGTGGCTTTTGGCAGAACGCGCGTGTGGATTTCTACCAAACGACGTGAAAAGCATGCCGATGCTGCTCTTTTTAGCACCCGCACATGGATTTGTGCCAAAACGCGTTTTAAGCATGCGCATGCATCTTTTGGTAGACGCGGACGCAGTTTCTGCAAAACCACACGATATGCATGCAAATGGTGCTTTTGGCAGAACGCGCGCGTGGATTTCTACCAAACGACGTGAAAAGCATGCCGATGCTGCTCTTTTAACATCCGCACATGGATTTGTGCCAAAACGCGTTTTTAGCATGCACATGCATCTTTTGGTAGACGCGGACGCAGTTTTCTGCAAAACCACACGATATGCATGCAAATGGTGCTTTTGGCAGAACGCGCGTGTGGATGTCTACCAAACGACGTGAAAAGCATGCCGATGCTGCTCTTTTTAACATCCGCACATGGATTGTGCCAAAACGCGTTTTTAGCATGCACAGCATCTTTTGGTAGACGCGGACGCAGTTTTCTGCAAAACCACACGATATGCATGCAAATGGTGCTTTGGCAGAACGCGCGTGTGGATTTCTACCAAACGACGTGAAAAGCATGCCGATGCTGCTCTTTTTAACATCCGCACATGGATTTGTGCCATAACGCGTTTTTAGCATGCACATGCATCTTTTGGAAGACGCGGACGCAGTTTTCTGCAAAACCACACGATATGCATGCAAATGGTGCTTTTGGCAGAACGCGCGTGTGGATTTCTACCAAACGACGTGAAAAGCATGCCGATGCTGCTCTTTTTAACATCCGCACATGGATTTGTGCCAAAGCGCGTTTTAAGCATGCGCATGCATCTTTTGGTAGACGCGGACGCAGTTTTCTGCAAAACCACACGATAGGCATGCAAATGTGCTTTTGGCAGAACGCGCGTGTGGATTTCTACAAACGACGTGAAAAGCATGCCGATGCTGCTCTTTTTAGCACCCGCACATGGATTTGTGCCAAAACGCGTTTTAAGCATGCGCATGCATCTTTTGGTAGACGCGGACGCAGTTTTCTGCAAAACCACACGATATGCATGCAAATGGTGCTTTGGCCAGAACGCTGCGCGTGGATTTCTACCAAACGACGTTGAAAAGCATGCCGATGCTGCTCTTTTTAACATCCGCACATGGATTTGTGCCAAAGCGCGTTTTAAGCATGCGCATGCATCTTTTGGGAGACGCGGACGCAGTTTTCTGCAAAACACACGATATGCATGCAAATGGTGCTTTTGGCAGACGCGCGTGTGGATTTCTACCAAACGACGTGAAAAGCATGCCGATGCTGCTCTTTTTTAACATCCGCACATGGGATTTGTGCCAAAACGCGTTTTAAGCATGCACATGCATCTTTTGGTAGACGCGGACGCAGTTTTCTGCAAAACCACACGATATGCATGCAAATGGTGCTTTTGGCAGAACGCGCGTGTGGATTTCTACCAAACGACGTGAAAAGCATGCCGATGCTGCTCTTTTAGCACCCGCACATGGATTTGTGCCTAAACGCGTTTTTAGCATGCACATGCATCTTTTGGGAGACGCGGACGCAGTTTTCTGCAAAACCACACGATATGCATGCAAATGGTGCTTTTGGCAGAACGCGCGTGTGGATTTCTACCAAACGACGTGAAAAGCATGCCGATGCTGCTCTTTTTAACATCCGCACATGGATTTGTGCCAAAACGCGTTTTTAAGCATGCACATGCATCTTTTGGTAGGCGCGGACGCAGTTTTCTGCAAAACCACACGATATGCATGCAAATGGTGCTTTTGGCAGAACGCGCGCGTGGATTTCTACCAAACGACGTGAAAAGCATGCCGATGCTGCTCTTTTTAACATCCGCACATGGATTTGTGCCAAAACGCGTTTTAAGCATGCGCATGCATCTTTTGGTAGACGCGGACGCAGTTTTCTGCAAAACCACACGATAGGCATGCAAATGGTGCTTTTGGCAGAACGCGCGCAGGATTTCTACCAAACGACGTGAAAAGCATGCCGATGCTGCTCTTTTTAGCACCCGCACATGGATTTGTGCCAAAACGCGTTTTTAGCATGCACATGCATCTTTTGGTAGACGCGGACGCAGTTTCTGCAAAACCACACGATATGCATGAAAATGGTGCTTTTGCAGAACGCGCGTGTGGATTTCTACCAAACGACGTGAAAAGCATGCCGATGCTGCTCTTTTTAAACATCCGCACATGGATTTGTGCCAAAACGCGTTTTAAGCATGCGCATGCATCTTTGGTAGACGCGGACGCAGTTTTCTGCAAAACCACACGATAGGCATGCAAATGGTGCTTTTGGCAGAACGCGCGCATGGATTTCTACCAAACAACGTGAAAGCATGCCGATGCTGCTCTTTTTAGCACCCGCACATGGATTTGTGCCAAAACGCGTTTTTAGCATGCACATGCATCTTTTGGTAGACGCGGACCGCAGTTTTCTGCAAAACCACACGATATGCATGCAAATGGTGCTTTTGGCAGAACGCGCGTGTGGATTTCTACCAACGACGTGAAAAGCATGCCGATGCTGCTCTTTTTAGCACCCGCACATGGATTTGTGCCAAAACGCGTTTTAAGCATGCGCATGCATCTTTTGGTAGACGCGGACGCAGTTTTCTGCAAAACCACACGATAGGCATGCAAATGGTGCTTTTGGCAGAACGCGCGTGTGATTTCTACCAATACGACGTGAAAAGCATGCCGATGCTGCTCTTTTTAGCACCCGCACATGGATTTGTGCCAAAGCGCGTTTTAAGCATGCGCATGCATCTTTTGGTAGACGCGGACGCAGTTTTCTTGCAAAACCACACGATATGCATGCAAATGGTGCTTTTGGCAGAACGCGCGTGTGGATTTCTACCAAACGACGTGAAAAGCATGCCGATGCTGCTCTTTTTAGCACCCGCACATGGATTTGTGCCAAAACGCGTTTTAAGCATGCGCATGCATCTTTTGGTAGACGCGGACGCAGTTTTCTGCAAAACCACACGATATGCATGCAAATGGTGCTTTTGGCAGAACGCGCGCGTGGATTTCTACCAAACGACGTGAAAAGCATGCGATGCTGCTCTTTTTAACATCCGCACATGGATTTGTGCCAAAGCGCATTTTAAGCATGCGCATGCATCTTTTGGTAGACGCGGACGCAGTTTTCTGCAAAACCACACGATAGGCATGCAAATGGTGCTTTTGGCAGAAACGCGCGCATGGATTTCTACCAACGACGTGAAAAGCATGCCGATGCTGCTCTTTTTAGCACCCGCACATGGATTTGTGCCAAAACGCGTTTTAAGCATGCGCATGCATCTTTTGGTAGACGCGGACGCAGTTTTCTGCAAAACCACACGATATGCATGCAAATTGTGCTTTTGGCAGAACGCGCGCGTGGATTTCTACCAACGACGTGAAAAGCATGCCGATGCTGCTCTTTTTAACATCCGCACATGGATTTGTGCCAAAACGCGTTTTAAGCATGCGCATGCATCTTTTGGTAGACGCGGACGCAGTTTTCTGCAAAACCACACGATAGGCATGCAAATGGTGCTTTTGGCAGAACGCGCGCGTGGATTTCTACCAAACGACGTGAAAGCATGCCGATGCTGCTCTTTTTAGCACCCGCACATGGATTTGTGCCAAAACGCGTTTTTAGCATGCACATGCATCTTTTGGTAGACGCGGACGCAGTTTTCTGCAAAACACACGATATGCATGAAAATGGTGCTTTTGGCAGAACGCGCGTGTGGATTTCTACCAAACGACGTGAAAAGCATGCCGATGCTGCTCTTTTAACATCCGCACATGGATTTGTGCCAAAACGCGTTTTTAGCATGCACATGCGTCTTTTGGTAGACGCGGACGCAGTTTTCTGCAAAACCACACGATATGCATGCAAATGGTGCTTTTGGCAGAACGCGCGTGTGGATTTCTACCAAACGACGTGAAAAGCATGCCGATGCTGCTCTTTTTAACATCCGCACATGGATTTGTGCCAAGCGCGTTTTAAGCATGCGCATGCATCTTTTGGTAGACGCGGACGCAGTTTTCTGCAAAACCACACGATAGGCATGCAAATGGTGCTTTTGGCAGAACGCGCGTGTGGATTTCTACCAAACGACGTGAAAAGCATGCCGATGCTGCTCTTTTTTAGCACCCGCACATGGATTTGTGCCTAAACGCGTTTTTAGCATGCACATGCATCTTTTGGGAGACGCGGACGCAGTTTTCTGCAAAACCACACGATATGCATGCAAATGGTGCTTTTGGCAGAACGCGCGTGTGGATTTCTACCAAACGACGTGAAAAGCATGCCGATGCTGCTCTTTTTAACATCGCACATGGATTTGTGCAAAACGCGTTTTAAAGCATGCACATGCATCTTTTGGTAGGCGCGGACGCAGTTTTCTGCAAAACCACACGATATGCATGCAAATGGTGCTTTGGCAGAACGCGCGCGTGGATTTCTACCAAACGACGTGAAAAGCATGCCGATGCTGCTCTTTTTAACATCCGCACATGGATTTGTGCCAAAACGCGTTTTAAGCATGCGCATGCATCTTTGGTAGACGCGGACGCAGTTTTCTGCAAACCACACGATAGGCATGCAAATGGTGCTTTGGCAAGACGCGCGCATGGATTTCTACCAAACGACGTGAAAAGCATGCCGATGCTGCTCTTTTTAGCACCCGCACATGGATTTGTGCCAAAACGCGTTTTTTAGCATGCACATGCATCTTTTGGTAGACGCGGACGCAGTTTTCTGCAAAACCACACGATATGCATGCAAATGGTGCTTTTGGCAGAACGCGCGTGTGGATTTCTACCAAACGACGTGAAAAGCATGCGATGCTGCTCTTTTTAGCACCCGCACATGGATTTGTGCAAAGCGCGTTTTAAGCATGCGCATGCATCTTTTGGTAGACGCGGACGCAGTTTTCTGCAAACCACACGATAGGCATGCAAATGGTGCTTTTGGCAGAACGCGCGTGTGGATTTCTACCAAACGACGTGGAAAAGCATGCCGATGCTGCTCTTTTTAGCACCCGCACATGGATTTGTGCCAAAACGCGTTTTAAGCATGCGCATGCATCTTTTGGTAGACGCGGACGCAGTTTTCTGCAAAACCACACGATATGCATGCAAATGGTGCTTTTGGCAGAACGCGCGTGTGGATTTCTACAAACGACGTGAAAAGCATGCCGATGCTGCTCTTTTTAAATCCGCACATGGATTTGTGCCAAAACGCGTTTTAGCATGCACATGCATCTTTTGGTAGACGCGGACGCAGTTTTCTGCAAAACCACACGATATGCATGCAAATGGTGCTTTTGGCAGAACGCGCGTGTGGATTTCTACCAAACGACGTGAAAAGCATGCCGATGCTGCCTCTTTTTAACATCCGCACATGGATTTGTGCCAAAACGCGTTTTTAGCATGCACATGCATCTTTGGTAGACGCGGACGCTGTTTTCTGCAAAAACCACACGATATGCATGCAAATGGTGCTTTTGGCAGAACGCGCGTGTGGATTTCTACCAAACGACGTGAAAAGCATGCCGATGCTGCTCTTTTTAACATCCGCACATGGATTTGTGCCAAAGCGCGTTTTAAGCATGCGCATGCATCTTTTGGTAGACGCGGACGCAGTTTTCTGCAAAACCACACGATAGGCATGCAAATGGTGCTTTTGGCAGAACGCGCGTGTGGATTTCTACAACGACGTGAAAAGCATGCCGATGCTGCTCTTTTTAGCACCCGCACATGGATTTGTGCCAAAACGCGTTTTAAAGCATGCGCATGCATCTTTTGGTAGACGCGGACGCAGTTTTCTGCAAAACCACACGATATGCATGCAAATGGTGCTTTTGCAGAACGCGCGCGTGGATTTCTACAAACGACGTGAAAAGCATGCCGATGCTGCTCTTTTTAACATCCGCACATGGATTTGTGCCAAAGCGCGTTTTAAGCATGCGCATGCATCTTTTGGTAGACGCGGACGCAGTTTTCTGCAAAACCACACGATATGCATGCAAATGGTGCTTTTGGCAGAACGCGCGTGTGGATTTCTACCAAACGACGTGAAAAGCATGCGATGCTGCTCTTTTTAGCACCCGCACATGGATTTGTGCCAAAGCGCGTTTTAAGCATGCGCATGCATCTTTTGGTAGACGCGGACGCAGTTTCTGCAAAACCACACGATAGGCATGCAAATGGTGCTTTTGGCAGAACGCGCGTGTGGATTTCTACCAAACGACGTGAAAAGCATGCCGATGCTGCTCTTTTTAGCACCCGCACATGGATTTGTGCCAAAACGCGTTTTAAGCATGCGCATGCATCTTTGGTAGACGCGGACGCAGTTTTCTGCAAAACCACACGATATGCATGCAAATGGTGCTTTTGGCAGAACGCGCGTGTGGATTTCTACCAAACGACGTGAAAAGCATGCCGATGCTGCTCTTTTTAAATCCGCACATGGATTTGTGCCAAAACGCGTTTTTAGCATGCACATGCATCTTTTGGTAGACGCGACGCAGTTTTCTGCAAAACCACACGATATGCATGCAAATGGTGCTTTGGCAGAACGCGCGTGTGGATTTCTACCAAACGACGTGAAAAGCATGCCGATGCTGCTCTTTTTAACATCCGCACATGGATTTGTGCCAAAACGCGTTTTAGCATGCACATGCATCTTTGGTAGACGCGGACGCAGTTTTCTGCAAAACCACACGATATGCATGCAAATGGTGCTTTTGGCAGAACGCGCGTGTGGATTTCTACCAAACGACGTGAAAAGCATGCCGATGCTGCTCTTTTTAACATCCGCACATGGATTTGTGCCAAAGCGCGTTTTAAGCATGCGCATGCATCTTTTGGTAGACGCGGACGCAGTTTTCTGCAAAACCACACGATAGGCATGCAAATGGTGCTTTTGGCAGAACGCGCGTGTGGATTTCTACCAAACGACGTGAAAAAGCATGCGATGCTGCTCTTTTAGCACCCGCACATGGATTTGTGCCAAAACGCGTTTTAAGCATGCGCATGCATCTTTTGGTAGACGCGGACGCAGTTTTCTGCAAAACCACACGATATGCATGCAATGGTGCTTTTGGCAGAACGCGCGCGTGGATTTTCTACCAAACGACGTGAGAAAGCATGCCGATGCTGCTCTTTTTAACATCCGCACATGGATTTGTGCCAAAGCGCGTTTTAAGCATGCGCATGCATCTTTTGGTAGACGCGGACGCAGTTTTCTGCAAAACCACACGATATGCATGCAAATGGTGCTTTTGGCAGAACGCGCGTGTGGATTTCTACCAAACGACGTGAAAAGCATGCCGATGCTGCTCTTTTTAACATCCGCACATGGATTTGTGCCAAAACGCGTTTTTAGCATGCACATGCATCTTTTGGTAGACGCGGACGCTGTTTTCTGCAAAACCACACGATATGCATGCAAATGGTGCTTTTGGCAGAACGCGCGTGTGGATTTCTACCAAACGACGTGAAAAGCATGCCGATGCTGCTCTTTTTAACATCCGCACATGGATTTGTGCCAAAGCGCGTTTTAAGCATGCGCATGCATCTTTTGGTAGACGCGGACGCCAGTTTTCTGCAAAACCACACGATAGGCATGCAAATGGTGCTTTTGGCAGAACGCGCGTGTGGATTTCTACCAAACGACGTGAAAAGCATGCCGATGCTGCTCTTTTTAGCACCCGCACATGGATTTGTGCCAAAGCGCGTTTAAGCATGCGCATGCATCTTTGGTAGACGCGGACGCAGTTTTCTGCAAAACCACACGATATGCATGCAAATGGTGCTTTTGGCAGAACGCGCGTGTGGATTTCTACCAACGACGTGAAAAGCATGCCGATGCTGCTCTTTTTAGCACCCGCACATGGATTTGTGCCAAAACGCGTTTTAAGCATGCGCATGCATCTTTTGGTAGACGCGGACGCAGTTTTCTGCAAAACCACACGATATGCATGCAAATGGTGCTTTTGGCAGAACGCGCGCGTGGATTTCTACCAAACGACGTGAAAAGCATGCCGATGCTGCTCTTTTTAACATCCGCACATGGATTTGTGCCAAAGCGCGTTTTAAGCATGCGCATGCATCTTTTGGTAGACGCGGACGCAGTTTTCTGCAAAACCACACGATAGGCATGCAAATGGTGCTTTTGGCAGAACGCGCGTGTGGATTTCTACCAAACGACGTGAAAAGCATGCCGATGCTGCTCTTTTTAGCACCCGCACATGGATTTGTGCCAAAACGCGTTTTAAGCATGCGCATGCATCTTTTGGTAGACGCGGACGCAGTTTTCTGCAAAACCACACGATAGGCATGCAAATGGTGCTTTTGGCAGAACGCGCGTGTGGATTTCTACCAAAACGACGTGAAAAGCATGCCGATGCTGCTCTTTTAGCACCCGCACATGGATTTGTGCCAAAACGCGTTTTAAGCATGCGCATGCATCTTTTGGTAGACGCGGACGCAGTTTTCTGCAAAACCACACGATAGGAATGCAAATGGTGCTTTTGGCAGAACGCGCGTGTGGATTTCTACCAAACGACGTGAAAAGCATGCCGATGCTGCTCTTTTAGCACCCGCACATGGATTTGTGCCAAAACGCGTTTTTTAGCATGCACATGCATCTTTTGGTAGACGCGGACGCAGTTTTCTGCAAAACCACACGATATGCATGCAAATGGTGCTTTTGGCAGAACGCGCGTGTGGATTTCTACCAAACGACGTGAAAAGCATTGCCGATGCTGCTCTTTTTAGCACCCGCACATGGATTTGTGCCAAAGCGCGTTTTAAGCATGCGCATGCATCTTTTGGTAGACGCGGACGCAGTTTTCTGCAAAACCACACGATAGGCATGCAAATGGTGCTTTTGGCAGAACGCGCGTGTGGATTTCTACCAAACGACGTGAAAAGCATGCCGATGCTGCTCTTTTTAGCACCCGCACATGGATTTGTGCCAAAACGCGTTTTAAGCATGCGCATGCATCTTTTGGTAGACGCGGACGCAGTTTCTGCAAAACCACACGAAATGCATGCAATGGTGCTTTTGGCAGAACGCGCGCGTGGATTTCTACCAAACGAGACGTGAAAAGCATGCCGATGCTGCTCTTTTTAACATCCGCACATGGATTTGTGCCAAAACGCGTTTTTAGCATGCACATGCATCTTTTGGTAGACGCGGACGCAGTTTTCTGCAAAACCACACGATATGCATGCAAATGGTGCTTTTGGCAGAACGCGCGTGTGGATGTCTACCAAACGACGTGAAAAGCATGCCGATGCTGCTCTTTTTAACATCCGCACATGGATTTGTGCCAAAACGCGTTTTTAGCATGCACATGCATCTTTTGGTAGACGCGGACGCAGTTTTCTGCAAAACCACACGATATGCATGCAAATGGTGCTTTTGGCAGAACGCGCGTGTGGATTTCTACCAAACGACGTGAAAAGCATGCCGATGCTGCTCTTTTTAACATCCGCACATGGATTTGTGCCAAAACGCGTTTTTAGCATGCACATGCATCTTTTGGAAGACGCGGACGCAGTTTTCTGCAAAACCACACGATATGCATGCAAATGGTGCTTTTGGCAGAACGCGCGTGTGGATTTCTACCAAACGACGTGAAAAGCATGCCGATGCTGCTCTTTTTAACATCCGCACATGGATTTGTGCCAAAGCGCGTTTTAAGCATGCGCATGCATCTTTTGGTAGACGCGGACGCAGTTTTCTGCAAAACCACACGATAGGCATGCAAATGGTGCTTTTGGCAGAACGCGCGTGTGGATTTCTACCAAACGACGTGAAAAGCATGCCGATGCTGCTCTTTTTAGCACCCGCACATGGATTTGTGCCAAAACGCGTTTTAAGCATGCGCATGCATCTTTTGGTAGACGCGGACGCAGTTTTCTGCAAAACCACACGATATGCATGCAAATGGTGCTTTTGGCAGAACGCGCGCGTGGATTTCTACCAAACGACGTGAAAAGCATGCCGATGCTGCTCTTTTTAACATCCGCACATGGATTTGTGCCAAAGCGCGTTTTAAGCATGCGCATGCATCTTTTGGTAGACGCGGACGCAGTTTTCTGCAAAACCACACGATAGGCATGCAAATGGTGCTTTTTGCAGAACGCGCGTGTGGATTTCTACCAAACGACGTGAAAAGCATGCCGATGCTGCTCTTTTTAGCACCCGCACATGGATTTGTGCCAAAACGCGTTTTAAGCATGCGCATGCATCTTTTGGTAGACGCGGACGCAGTTTTCTGCAAAACCACACGATATGCATGCAAATGGTGCTTTTGGCAGAACGCGCGCGTGGATTTCTACCAAACGACGTGAAAAGCATGCCGATGCTGCTCTTTTTAACATCCGCACATGGATTTGTGCCAAAACGCGTTTTAAGCATGCGCATGCATCTTTTGGTAGACGCGGACGCAGTTTTCTGCAAAACCACACGATAGGCATGCAAATGGTGCTTTTGGCAGAACGCGCGCATGGATTTCTACCAAACGACGTGAAAAGCATGCCGATGCTGCTCTTTTTAGCACCCGCACATGGATTTGTGCCAAAACGCGTTTTTAGCATGCACATGCATCTTTTGGTAGACGCGGACGCAGTTTTCTGCAAAACCACACGATATGCATGCAAATGGTGCTTTTGGCAGAACGCGCGTGTGGATTTCTACCAAACGACGTGAAAAGCATGCCGATGCTGCTCTTTTTAGCACCCGCACATGGATTTGTGCCAAAACGCGTTTTAAGCATGCGCATGCATCTTTTGGTAGACGCGGACGCAGTTTTCTGCAAAACCACACGATAGGCATGCAAATGGTGCTTTTGGCAGAACGCGCGTGTGGATTTCTACCAAACGACGCGAAAAGCATGCCGATGCTGCTCTTTTTAGCACCCGCACATGGATTTGTGCCAAAGCGCGTTTTAAGCATGCGCATGCATCTTTTGGTAGACGCGGACGCAGTTTTCTGCAAAACCACACGATATGCATGCAAATGGTGCTTTTGGCAGAACGCGCGTGTGGATTTCTACCAAACGACGTGAAAAGCATGCCGATGCTGCTCTTTTTAGCACCCGCACATGGATTTGTGCCAAAACGCGTTTTAAGCATGCGCATGCATCTTTTGGTGGACGCGGACGCAGTTTTTCTGCAAAACCACACGATATGCATGCAAATGGTGCTTTTGGCAGAACGCGCGCGTGGATTTCTACCAAACGACGTGAAAAGCATGCCGATGCTGCTCTTTTTAACATCCGCACATGGATTTGTGCCAAAGCGCGTTTTAAGCATGCGCATGCATCTTTTGGTAGACGCGGACGCAGTTTTCTGCAAAACCACACGATAGGCATGCAAATGGTGCTTTTGGCAGAACGCGCGTGTGGATTTCTACCAAACGACGTGAAAAGCATGCCGATGCTGCTCTTTTTAGCACCCGCACATGGATTTGTGCCAAAACGCGTTTTAAGCATGCGCATGCATCTTTTGGTAGACGCGGACGCAGTTTTCTGCAAAACCACACGATATGCATGCAAATGGTGCTTTTGGCAGAACGCGCGCGTGGATTTCTACCAAACGACGTGAAAAGCATGCCGATGCTGCTCTTTTTAACATCCGCACATGGATTTGTGCCAAAGCGCGTTTTAAGCATGCGCATGCATCTTTTGGTAGACGCGGACGCAGTTTTCTGCAAAACCACACGATAGGCATGCAAATGGTGCTTTTGGCAGAACGCGCGTGTGGATTTCTACCAAACGACGTGAAAAGCATGCCGATGCTGCTCTTTTTAGCACCCGCACATGGATTTGTGCCAAAACGCGTTTTAAGCATGCGCATGCATCTTTTGGTAGACGCGGACGCAGTTTTCTGCAAAACCACACGATATGCATGCAAATGGTGCTTTTGGCAGAACGCGCGCGTGGATTTCTACCAAACGACGTGAAAAGCATGCCGATGCTGCTCTTTTTAACATCCGCACATGGATTTGTGCCAAAACGCGTTTTAAGCATGCGCATGCATCTTTTGGTAGACGCGGACGCAGTTTTCTGCAAAACCACACGATAGGCATGCAAATGGTGCTTTTGGCAGAACGCGCGTGTGGATTTCTACCAAACGACGTGAAAAGCATGCCGATGCTGCTCTTTTTAGCACCCGCACATGGATTTGTGCCAAAACGCGTTTTAAGCATGCGCATGCATCTTTTGGTAGACGCGGACGCAGTTTTCTGCAAAACCACACGATAGGCATGCAAATGGTGCTTTTGGCAGAACGCGCGTGTGGATTTCTACCAAACGACGTGAAAAGCATGCCGATGCTGCTCTTTTTAGCACCCGCACATGGATTTGTGCCAAAGCGCGTTTTAAGCATGCGCATGCATCTTTTGGTAGACGCGGACGCAGTTTTCTGCAAAACCACACGATATGCATGCAAATGGTGCTTTTGGCAGAACGCGCGTGTGGATTTCTACCAAACGACGTGAAAAGCATGCCGATGCTGCTCTTTTTAGCACCCGCACATGGATTTGTGCCAAAACGCGTTTTTAGCATGCACATGCATCTTTTGGTAGACGCGGACGCAGTTTTCTGCAAAACCACACGATATGCATGCAAATGGTGCTTTTGGCAGAACGCGCGTGTGGATTTCTACCAAACGACGTGAAAAGCATGCCGATGCTGCTCTTTTTAGCACCCGCACATGGATTTGTGCCAAAGCGCGTTTTAAGCATGCGCATGCATCTTTTGGTAGACGCGGACGCAGTTTTCTGCAAAACCACACGATAGGCATGCAAATGGTGCTTTTGGCAGAACGCGCGTGTGGATTTCTACCAAACGACGTGAAAAGCATGCCGATGCTGCTCTTTTTAGCACCCGCACATGGATTTGTGCCAAAACGCGTTTTAAGCATGCGCATGCATCTTTTGGTAGACGCGGACGCAGTTTTCTGCAAAACCACACGATATGCATGCAAATGGTGCTTTTGGCAGAACGCGCGCGTGGATTTCTACCAAACGACGTGAAAAGCATGCCGATGCTGCTCTTTTTAACATCCGCACATGGATTTGTGCCAAAACGCGTTTTTAGCATGCACATGCATCTTTTGGTAGACGCGGACGCAGTTTTCTTCAAAACCACACGATATGCATGCAAATGGTGCTTTTGGCAGAACGCGCGTGTGGATTTCTACCAAACGACGTGAAAAGCATGCCGATGCTGCTCTTTTTAACATCCGCACATGGATTTGTGCCAGAACGCGTTTTTAGCATGCACATGCATCTTTTGGTAGACGCGGACGCAGTTTTCTGCAAAACCACACGATATGCATGCAAATGGTGCTTTTGGCAGAACGCGCGTGTGGATTTCTACCAAACGACGTGAAAAGCATGCCGATGCTGCTCTTTTTAACATCCGCACATGGATTTGTGCCAAAACGCGTTTTTAGCATGCACATGCATCTTTTGGAAGACGCGGACGCAGTTTTCTGCAAAACCACACGATATGCATGCAAATGGTGCTTTTGGCAGAACGCGCGTGTGGATTTCTACCAAACGACGTGAAAAGCATGCCGATGCTGCTCTTTTTAACATCCGCACATGGATTTGTGCCAAAGCGCGTTTTAAGCATGCGCATGCATCTTTTGGTAGACGCGGACGCAGTTTTCTGCAAAACCACACGATAATCATGCAAATGGTGCTTTTGGCAGAACGCGCCTGTGGATTTCTACCAAACGACGTGAAAAGCATGCCGATGCTGCTCTTTTTAGCACCCGCACATGGATTTGTGCCAAAACGCGTTTTAAGCATGCGCATGCATCTTTTCGTAGACGCGGACGCAGTTTTCTGCAAAACCACACGATAGGAATGCAAATGGTGCTTTTGGCAGAACGCGCGTGTGGATTTCTACCAAACGACGTGAAAAGCATGCCGATGCTGCTCTTTTTAGCACCCGCACATGGATTTGTGCCAAAACGCGTTTTTAGCATGCACATGCATCTTTTGGTAGACGCGGACGCAGTTTTCTGCAAAACCACACGATATGCATGCAAATGGTGCTTTTGGCAGAACGCGCGTGTGGATTTCTACCAAACGACGTGAAAAGCATGCCGATGCTGCTCTTTTTAGCACCCGCACATGGATTTGTGCCAAAGCGCGTTTTAAGCATGCGCATGCATCTTTTGGTAGACGCGGACGCAGTTTTCTGCAAAACCACACGATAGGCATGCAAATGGTGCTTTTGGCAGAACGCGCGTGTGGATTTCTACCAAACGACGTGAAAAGCATGCCGATGCTGCTCTTTTTAGCACCCGCACATGGATTTGTGCCAAAACGCGTTTTAAGCATGCGCATGCATCTTTTGGTAGACGCGGACGCAGTTTTCTGCAAAACCACACGATATGCATGCAAATGGTGCTTTTGGCAGAACGCGCGCGTGGATTTCTACCAAACGACGTGAAAAGCATGCCGATGCTGCTCTTTTTAACATCCGCACATGGATTTGTGCCAAAACGCGTTTTTAGCATGCACATGCATCTTTTGGTAGACGCGGACGCAGTTTTCTGCAAAACCACACGATATGCATGCAAATGGTGCTTTTGGCAGAACGCGCGTGTGGATTTCTACCAAACGACGTGAAAAGCATGCCGATGCTGCTCTTTTTAACATCCGCACATGGATTTGTGCCAAAACGCGTTTTTAGCATGCACATGCATCTTTTGGTAGACGCGGACGCAGTTTTCTGCAAAACCACACGATATGCATGCAAATGGTGCTTTTGGCAGAACGCGCGTGTGGATTTCTACCAAACGACGTGAAAAGCATGCCGATGCTGCTCTTTTAACATCCGCACATGGATTTGTGCCAAAACGCGTTTTTAGCATGCACATGCATCTTTTGGAAGACGCGGACGCAGTTTTCTGCAAAACCACACGATATGCATGCAAATGGTGCTTTTGGCAGAACGCGCGTGTGGATTTCTACCAAACGACGTGAAAAGCATGCCGATGCTGCTCTTTTTAACATCCGCACATGGATTTGTGCCAAAGCGCGTTTTAAGCATGCGCATGCATCTTTTGGTAGACGCGGACGCAGTTTTCTGCAAAACCACACGATAGGCATGCAAATGGTGCTTTTGGCAGAACGCGCGTGTGGATTTCTACCAAACGACGTGAAAAGCATGCCGATGCTGCTCTTTTTAGCACCCGCACATGGATTTGTGCCAAAACGCGTTTTAAGCATGCGCATGCATCTTTTGGTAGACGCGGACGCAGTTTTCTGCAAAACCACACGATATGCATGCAAATGGTGCTTTTGGCAGAACGCGCGCGTGGATTTCTACCAAACGACGTGAAAAGCATGCCGATGCTGCTCTTTTTAGCACCCGCACATGGATTTGTGCCAAAACGCGTTTTAAGCATGCGCATGCATCTTTTGGTAGACGCGGACGCAGTTTTCTGCAAAACCACACGATATGCATGCAAATGGTGCTTTTGGCAGAACGCGCGTGTGGATTTCTACCAAACGACGTGAAAAGCATGCCGATGCTGCTCTTTTTAGCACCCGCACATGGATTTGTGCCAAAACGCGTTTTAAGCATGCGCATGCATCTTTTGGTAGACGCGGACGCAGTTTTCTGCAAAACCACACGATAGGCATGCAAATGGTGCTTTTGGCAGAACGCGCGTGTGGATTTCTACCAAACGACGTGAAAAGCATGCCGATGCTGCTCTTTTTAGCACCCGCACATGGATTTGTGCCAAAGCGCGTTTTAAGCATGCGCATGCATCTTTTGGTAGACGCGGACGCAGTTTTCTGCAAAACCACACGATATGCATGCAAATGGTGCTTTTGGCAGAACGCGCGTGTGGATTTCTACCAAACGACGTGAAAAGCATGCCGATGCTGCTCTTTTTAGCACCCGCACATGGATTTGTGCCAAAACGCGTTTTAAGCATGCGCATGCATCTTTTGGTAGACGCGGACGCAGTTTTCTGCAAAACCACACGATATGCATGCAAATGGTGCTTTTGGCAGAACGCGCGCGTGGATTTCTACCAAACGACGTGAAAAGCATGCCGATGCTGCTCTTTTTAACATCCGCACATGGATTTGTGCCAAAGCGCGTTTTAAGCATGCGCATGCATCTTTTGGTAGACGCGGACGCAGTTTTCTGCAAAACCACACGATAGGCATGCAAATGGTGCTTTTGGCAGAACGCGCGCGTGGATTTCTACCAAACGACGTGAAAAGCATGCCGATGCTGCTCTTTTTAACATCCGCACATGGATTTGTGCCAAAGCGCGTTTTAAGCATGCGCATGCATCTTTTGGTAGACGCGGACGCAGTTTTCTGCAAAACCACACGATAGGCATGCAAATGGTGCTTTTGGCAGAACGCGCGTGTGGATTTCTACCAAACGACGTGAAAAGCATGCCGATGCTGCTCTTTTTAGCACCCGCACATGGATTTGTGCCAAAACGCGTTTTAAGCATGCGCATGCATCTTTTGGTAGACGCGGACGCAGTTTTCTGCAAAACCACACGATATGCATGCAAATGGTGCTTTTGGCAGAACGCGCGCGTGGATTTCTACCAAACGACGTGAAAAGCATGCCGATGCTGCTCTTTTTAACATCCGCACATGGATTTGTGCCAAAACGCGTTTTTAGCATGCACATGCATCTTTTGGTAGACGCGGACGCAGTTTTCTGCAAAACCACACGATATGCATGCAAATGGTGCTTTTGGCAGAACGCGCGTGTGGATTTCTACCAAACGACGTGAAAAGCATGCCGATGCTGCTCTTTTTAGCACCCGCACATGGATTTGTGCCAAAGCGCGTTTTAAGCATGCGCATGCATCTTTTGGTAGACGCGGACGCAGTTTTCTGCAAAACCACACGATAGGCATGCAAATGGTGCTTTTGGCAGAACGCGCGTGTGGATTTCTACCAAACGACGTGAAAAGCATGCCGATGCTGCTCTTTTTAGCACCCGCACATGGATTTGTGCCAAAACGCGTTTTAAGCATGCGCATGCATCTTTTGGTAGACGCGGACGCAGTTTTCTGCAAAACCACACGATATGCATGCAAATGGTGCTTTTGGCAGAACGCGCGCGTGGATTTCTACCAAACGACGTGAAAAGCATGCCGATGCTGCTCTTTTTAACATCCGCACATGGATTTGTGCCAAAACGCGTTTTTAGCATGCGCATGCATCTTTTGGTAGACGCGGACGCAGTTTTCTGCAAAACCACACGATATGCATGCAAATGGTGCTTTTGGCAGAACGCGCGTGTGGATTTCTACCAAACGAGGTGAAAAGCATGCCGATGCTGCTCTTTTTAATATCCGCACATGGATTTGTGCCAAAACGCGTTTTTAGCATGCACATGCATCTTTTGGTAGACGCGGACGCAGTTTTCTGCAAAACCACACGATATGCATGCAAATGGTGCTTTTGGCAGAACGCGCGTGTGGATTTCTACCAAACGACGTGAAAAGCATGCCGATGCTGCTCTTTTTAACATCCGCACATGGATTTGTGCCAAAACGCGTTTTTAGCATGCACATGCATCTTTTGGTAGACGCGGACGCAGTTTTCTGCAAAACCACACGATATGCATGCAAATGGTGCTTTTGGCAGAACGCGCGTGTGGATTTCTACCAAACGACGTGAAAAGCATGCCGATGCTGCTCTTTTTAACATCCGCACATGGATTTGTGCCAAAGCGCGTTTTAAGCATGCGCATGCATCTTTTGGTAGACGCGGACGCAGTTTTCTGCAAAACCACACGATAGGCATGCAAATGGTGCTTTTGGCAGAACGCGCGTGTGGATTTCTACCAAACGACGTGAAAAGCATGCCGATGCTGCTCTTTTTAGCACCCGCACATAGATTTGTGCCAAAACGCGTTTTAAGCATGCGCATGCATCTTTTGGTAGACGCGGACGCAGTTTTCTGCAAAACCACACGATATGCATGCAAATGGTGCTTTTGGCAGAACGCGCGCGTGGATTTCTACCAAACGACGTGAAAAGCATGCCGATGCTGCTCTTTTTAACATCCGCACATGGATTTGTGCCAAAGCGCGTTTTAAGCATGCGCATGCATCTTTTGGTAGACGCGGACGCAGTTTTCTGCAAAACCACACGATAGGCATGCAAATGGTGCTTTTTGCAGAACGCGCGTGTGGATTTCTATCAAACGACGTGAAAAGCATGCCGATGCTGCTCTTTTTAGCACCCGCACATGGATTTGTGCCAAAACGCGTTTTAAGCATGCGCATGCATCTTTTGATAGACGCGGACGCAGTTTTCTGCAAAACCACACGATATGCATGCAAATGGTGCTTTTGGCAGAACGCGCGCGTGGATTTCTACCAAACGACGTGAAAAGCATGCCGATGCTGCTCTTTTTAACATCCGCACATGGATTTGTGCCAAAACGCGTTTTAAGCATGCGCATGCATCTTTTGGTAGACGCGGACGCAGTTTTCTGCAAGACCACACGATAGGCATGCAAATGGTGCTTTTGGCAGAACGCGCGCATGGATTTCTACCAAACGACGTGAAAAGCATGCCGATGCTGCTCTTTTTAGCACCCGCACATGGATTTGTGCCAAAACGCGTTTTTAGCATGCACATGCATCTTTTGGTAGACGCGGACGCAGTTTTCTGCAAAACCACACGATATGCATGCAAATGGTGCTTTTGGCAGAACGCGCGTGTGGATTTCTACCAAACGACGTGAAAAGCATGCCGATGCTGCTCTTTTTAGCACCCGCACATGGATTTGTGCCAAAACGCGTTTTAAGCATGCGCATGCATCTTTTGGTAGACGCGGACGCAGTTTTCTGCAAAACCACACGATAGGCATGCAAATGGTGCTTTTGGCAGAACGCGCGTGTGGATTTCTACCAAACGACGTGAAAAGCATGCCGATGCTGCTCTTTTTAGCACCCGCACATGGATTTGTGCCAAAGCGCGTTTTAAGCATGCGCATGCATCTTTTGGTAGACGCGGACGCAGTTTTCTGCAAAACCACACGATATGCATGCAAATGGTGCTTTTGGCAGAACGCGCGTGTGGATTTCTACCAAACGACGTGAAAAGCATGCCGATGCTGCTCTTTTTAGCACCCGCACATGGATTTGTGCCAAAACGCGTTTTAAGCATGCGCATGCATCTTTTGGTAGACGCGGACGCAGTTTTCTGCAAAACCACACGATATGCATGCAAATGGTGCTTTTGGCAGAACGCGCGCGTGGATTTCTACCAAACGACGTGAAAAGCATGCCGATGCTGCTCTTTTTAACATCCGCACATGGATTTGTGCCAAAGCGCGTTTTAAGCATGCGCATGCATCTTTTGGTAGACGCGGACGCAGTTTTCTGCAAAACCACACGATAGGCATGCAAATGGTGCTTTTGGCAGAACGCGCGTGTGGATTTCTACCAAACGACGTGAAAAGCATGCCGATGCTGCTCTTTTTAGCACCCGCACATGGATTTGTGCCAAAACGCGTTTTAAGCATGCGCATGCATCTTTTGGTAGACGCGGACGCAGTTTTCTGCAAAACCACACGATATGCATGCAAATGGTGCTTTTGGCAGAACGCGCGCGTGGATTTCTATCAAACGACGTGAAAAGCATGCCGATGCTGCTCTTTTTAACATCCGCACATGGATTTGTGCCAAAACGCGTTTTAAGCATGCGCATGCATCTTTTGGTAGACGCGGACGCAGTTTTCTGCAAAACCACACGATAGGCATGCAAATGGTGCTTTTGGCAGAACGCGCGTGTGGATTTCTACCAAACGACGTGAAAAGCATGCCGATGCTGCTCTTTTTAGCACCCGCACATGGATTTGTGCCAAAACGCGTTTTAAGCATGCGCATGCATCTTTTGGTAGACGCGGACGCAGTTTTCTGCAAAACCACACGATAGGCATGCAAATGGTGCTTTTGGCAGAACGCGCGTGTGGATTTCTACCAAACGACGTGAAAAGCATGCCGATGCTGCTCTTTTTAGCACCCGCACATGGATTTGTGCCAAAACGCGTTTTAAGCATGCGCATGCATCTTTTGGTAGACGCGGACGCAGTTTTCTGCAAAACCACACGATATGCATGCAAATGGTGCTTTTGGCAGAACGCGCGCGTGGATTTCTACCAAACGACGTGAAAAGCATGCCGATGCTGCTCTTTTTAACATCCGCACATGGATTTGTGCCAAAACGCGTTTTAAGCATGCGCATGCATCTTTTGGTAGACGCGGACGCAGTTTTCTGCAAAACCACACGATAGGCATGCAAATGGTGCTTTTGGCAGAACGCGCGCGTGCATTTCTACCAAACGACGTGAAAAGCATGCCGATGCTGCTCTTTTTAGCACCCGCACATGGATTTGTGCCAAAACGCGTTTTTAGCATGCACATGCATCTTTTGGTAGACGCGGACGCAGTTTTCTGCAAAACCACACGATATGCATGAAAATGGTGCTTTTGCAAGAACGCGCGTGTGGATTTCTACCAAACGACGTGAAAAGCATGCCGATGCTGCTCTTTTTAACATCCGCACATGGATTTGTGCCAAAACGCGTTTTAAGCATGCGCATGCATCTTTTGGTAGACGCGGACGCAGTTTTCTGCAAAACCACACGATAGGCATGCAAATGGTGCTTTTGGCAGAACGCGCGCATGGATTTCTACCAAACGACGTGAAAAGCATGCCGATGCTGCTCTTTTTAGCACCCGCACATGGATTTGTGCCAAAACGCGTTTTTAGCATGCACATGCATCTTTTGGTAGACGCGGACGCAGTTTTCTGCAAAACCACACGATATGCATGCAAATGGTGCTTTTGGCAGAACGCGCGTGTGGATTTCTACCAAACGACGTGAAAAGCATGCCGATGCTGCTCTTTTTAGCACCCGCACATGGATTTGTGCCAAAACGCGTTTTAAGCATGCGCATGCATCTTTTGGTAGACGCGGACGCAGTTTTCTGCAAAACCACACGATAGGCATGCAAATGGTGCTTTTGGCAGAACGCGCGTGTGGATTTCTACCAAACGACGTGAAAAGCATGCCGATGCTGCTCTTTTTAGCACCCGCACATGGATTTGTGCCAAAGCGCGTTTTAAGCATGCGCATGCATCTTTTGGTAGACGCGGACGCAGTTTTCTGCAAAACCACACGATATGCATGCAAATGGTGCTTTTGGCAGAACGCGCGTGTGGATTTCTACCAAACGACGTGAAAAGCATGCCGATGCTGCTCTTTTTAGCACCCGCACATGGATTTGTGCCAAAACGCGTTTTAAGCATGCGCATGCATCTTTTGGTAGACGCGGACGCAGTTTTCTGCAAAACCACACGATATGCATGCAAATGGTGCTTTTGGCAGAACGCGCGCGTGGATTTCTACCAAACGACGTGAAAAGCATGCCGATGCTGCTCTTTTTAACATCCGCACATGGATTTGTGCCAAAGCGCGTTTTAAGCATGCGCATGCATCTTTTGGTAGACGCGGACGCAGTTTTCTGCAAAACCACACGATAGGCATGCAAATGGTGCTTTTGGCAGAACGCGCGCGTGGATTTCTACCAAACGACGTGAAAAGCATGCCGATGCTGCTCTTTTTAGCACCCGCACATGGATTTGTGCCAAAACGCGTTTTTAGCATGCACATGCATCTTTTGGTAGACGCGGACGCAGTTTTCTGCAAAACCACACGATATGCATGAAAATGGTGCTTTTGGCAGAACGCGCGTGTGGATTTCTACCAAACGACGTGAAAAGCATGCCGATGCTGCTCTTTTTAACATCCGCACATGGATTTGTGCCAAAACGCGTTTTTAGCATGCACATGCGTCTTTTGGTAGACGCGGACGCAGTTTTCTGCAAAACCACACGATATGCATGCAAATGGTGCTTTTGGCAGAACGCGCGCGTGGATTTCTACCAAACGACGTGAAAAGCATGCCGATGCTGCTCTTTTTAACATCCGCACATGGATTTGTGCCAAAACGCGTTTTAAGCATGCGCATGCATCTTTTGGTAGACGCGGACGCAGTTTTCTGCAAAACCACACGATAGGCATGCAAATGGTGCTTTTGGCAGAACGCGCGCATGGATTTCTACCAAACGACGTGAAAAGCATGCCGATGCTGCTCTTTTTAGCACCCGCACATGGATTTGTGCCAAAACGCGTTTTTAGCATGCACATGCATCTTTTGGTAGACGCGGACGCAGTTTTCTGCAAAACCACACGATATGCATGCAAATGGTGCTTTTGGCAGAACGCGCGCGTGGATTTCTACCAAACGACGTGAAAAGCATGCCGATGCTGCTCTTTTTAACATCCGCACATGGATTTGTGCCAAAACGCGTTTTAAGCATGCGCATGCATCTTTTGGTAGACGCGGACGCAGTTTTCTGCAAAACCACACGATAGGCATGCAAATGGTGCTTTTGGCAGAACGCGCGCATGGATTTCTACCAAACGACGTGAAAAGCATGCCGATGCTGCTCTTTTTAGCACCCGCACATGGATTTGTGCCAAAACGCGTTTTTAGCATGCACATGCATCTTTTGGTAGACGCGGACGCAGTTTTCTGCAAAACCACACGATATGCATGCAAATGGTGCTTTTGGCAGAACGCGCGTGTGGATTTCTACCAAACGACGTGAAAAGCATGCCGATGCTGCTCTTTTTAGCACCCGCACATGGATTTGTGCCAAAGCGCGTTTTAAGCATGCGCATGCATCTTTTGGTAGACGCGGACGCAGTTTTCTGCAAAACCACACGATAGGCATGCAAATGGTGCTTTTGGCAGAACGCGCGTGTGGATTTCTACCAAACGACGTGAAAAGCATGCCGATGCTGCTCTTTTTAGCACCCGCACATGGATTTGTGCCAAAACGCGTTTTAAGCATGCGCATGCATCTTTTGGTAGACGCGGACGCAGTTTTCTGCAAAACCACACGATATGCATGCAAATGGTGCTTTTGGCAGAACGCGCGTGTGGATTTCTACCAAACGACGTGAAAAGCATGCCGATGCTGCTCTTTTTAAATCCGCACATGGATTTGTGCCAAAACGCGTTTTTAGCATGCACATGCATCTTTTGGTAGACGCGGACGCAGTTTTCTGCAAAACCACACGATATGCATGCAAATGGTGCTTTTGGCAGAACGCGCGTGTGGATTTCTACCAAACGACGTGAAAAGCATGCCGATGCTGCTCTTTTTAACATCCGCACATGGATTTGTGCCAAAACGCGTTTTTAGCATGCACATGCATCTTTTGGTAGACGCGGACGCAGTTTTCTGCAAAACCACACGATATGCATGCAAATGGTGCTTTTGGCAGAACGCGCGTGTGGATTTCTACCAAACGACGTGAAAAGCATGCCGATGCTGCTCTTTTTAACATCCGCACATGGATTTGTGCCAAAGCGCGTTTTAAGCATGCGCATGCATCTTTTGGTAGACGCGGACGCAGTTTTCTGCAAAACCACACGATATGCATGCAAATGGTGCTTTTGGCAGAACGCGCGTGTGGATTTCTACCAAACGACGTGAAAAGCATGCCGATGCTGCTCTTTTTAGCACCCGCACATGGATTTGTGCCAAAACGCGTTTTAAGCATGCGCATGCATCTTTTGGTAGACGCGGACGCAGTTTTCTGCAAAACCACACGATATGCATGCAAATGGTGCTTTTGGCAGAACGCGCGCGTGGATTTCTACCAAACGACGTGAAAAGCATGCCGATGCTGCTCTTTTTAACATCCGCACATGGATTTGTGCCAAAGCGCGTTTTAAGCATGCGCATGCATCTTTTGGTAGACGCGGACGCAGTTTTCTGCAAAACCACACGATAGGCATGCAAATGGTGCTTTTGGCAGAACGCGCGCGTGGATTTCTACCAAACGACGTGAAAAGCATGCCGATGCTGCTCTTTTTAACATCCGCACATGGATTTGTGCCAAAGCGCGTTTTAAGCATGCGCATGCATCTTTTGGTAGACGCGGACGCAGTTTTCTGCAAAACCACACGATAGGCATGCAAATGGTGCTTTTGGCAGAACGCGCGTGTGGATTTCTACCAAACGACGTGAAAAGCATGCCGATGCTGCTCTTTTTAGCACCCGCACATGGATTTGTGCCAAAACGCGTTTTAAGCATGCGCATGCATCTTTTGGTAGACGCGGACGCAGTTTTCTGCAAAACCACACGATATGCATGCAAATGGTGCTTTTGGCAGAACGCGCGCGTGGATTTCTACCAAACGACGTGAAAAGCATGCCGATGCTGCTCTTTTTAACATCCGCACATGGATTTGTGCCAAAACGCGTTTTTAGCATGCACATGCATCTTTTGGTAGACGCGGACGCAGTTTTCTGCAAAACCACACGATATGCATGCAAATGGTGCTTTTGGCAGAACGCGCGTGTGGATTTCTACCAAACGACGTGAAAAGCATGCCGATGCTGCTCTTTTTAGCACCCGCACATGGATTTGTGCCAAAGCGCGTTTTAAGCATGCGCATGCATCTTTTGGTAGACGCGGACGCAGTTTTCTGCAAAACCACACGATAGGCATGCAAATGGTGCTTTTGGCAGAACGCGCGTGTGGATTTCTACCAAACGACGTGAAAAGCATGCCGATGCTGCTCTTTTTAGCACCCGCACATGGATTTGTGCCAAAACGCGTTTTAAGCATGCGCATGCATCTTTTGGTAGACGCGGACGCAGTTTTCTGCAAAACCACACGATATGCATGCAAATGGTGCTTTTGGCAGAACGCGCGCGTGGATTTCTACCAAACGACGTGAAAAGCATGCCGATGCTGCTCTTTTTAACATCCGCACATGGATTTGTGCCAAAACGCGTTTTTAGCATGCGCATGCATCTTTTGGTAGACGCGGACGCAGTTTTCTGCAAAACCACACGATATGCATGCAAATGGTGCTTTTGGCAGAACGCGCGTGTGGATTTCTACCAAACGAGGTGAAAAGCATGCCGATGCTGCTCTTTTTAATATCCGCACATGGATTTGTGCCAAAACGCGTTTTTAGCATGCACATGCATCTTTTGGTAGACGCGGACGCAGTTTTCTGCAAAACCACACGATATGCATGCAAATGGTGCTTTTGGCAGAACGCGCGTGTGGATTTCTACCAAACGACGTGAAAAGCATGCCGATGCTGCTCTTTTTAACATCCGCACATGGATTTGTGCCAAAACGCGTTTTTAGCATGCACATGCATCTTTTGGTAGACGCGGACGCAGTTTTCTGTAAAACCACACGATATGCATGCAAATGGTGCTTTTGGCAGAACGCGCGTGTGGATTTCTACCAAACGACGTGAAAAGCATGCCGATGCTGCTCTTTTTAACATCCGCACATGGATTTGTGCCAAAGCGCGTTTTAAGCATGCGCATGCATCTTTTGGTAGACGCGGACGCAGTTTTCTGCAAAACCACACGATAGGCATGCAAATGGTGCTTTTGGCAGAACGCGCGTGTGGATTTCTACCAAACGACGTGAAAAGCATGCCGATGCTGCTCTTTTTAGCACCCGCACATAGATTTGTGCCAAAACGCGTTTTAAGCATGCGCATGCATCTTTTGGTAGACGCGGACGCAGTTTTCTGCAAAACCACACGATATGCATGCAAATGGTGCTTTTGGCAGAACGCGCGCGTGGATTTCTACCAAACGACGTGAAAAGCATGCCGATGCTGCTCTTTTTAACATCCGCACATGGATTTGTGCCAAAGCGCGTTTTAAGCATGCGCATGCATCTTTTGGTAGACGCGGACGCAGTTTTCTGCAAAACCACACGATAGGCATGCAAATGGTGCTTTTTGCAGAACGCGCGTGTGGATTTCTACCAAACGACGTGAAAAGCATGCCGATGCTGCTCTTTTTAGCACCCGCACATGGATTTGTGCCAAAACGCGTTTTAAGCATGCGCATGCATCTTTTGATAGACGCGGACGCAGTTTTCTGCAAAACCACACGATATGCATGCAAATGGTGCTTTTGGCAGAACGCGCGCGTGGATTTCTACCAAACGACGTGAAAAGCATGCCGATGCTGCTCTTTTTAACATCCGCACATGGATTTGTGCCAAAACGCGTTTTAAGCATGCGCATGCATCTTTTGGTAGACGCGGACGCAGTTTTCTGCAAGACCACACGATAGGCATGCAAATGGTGCTTTTGGCAGAACGCGCGCATGGATTTCTACCAAACGACGTGAAAAGCATGCCGATGCTGCTCTTTTTAGCACCCGCACATGGATTTGTGCCAAAACGCGTTTTTAGCATGCACATGCATCTTTTGGTAGACGCGGACGCAGTTTTCTGCAAAACCACACGATATGCATGCAAATGGTGCTTTTGGCAGAACGCGCGTGTGGATTTCTACCAAACGACGTGAAAAGCATGCCGATGCTGCTCTTTTTAGCACCCGCACATGGATTTGTGCCAAAACGCGTTTTAAGCATGCGCATGCATCTTTTGGTAGACGCGGACGCAGTTTTCTGCAAAACCACACGATAGGCATGCAAATGGTGCTTTTGGCAGAACGCGCGTGTGGATTTCTACCAAACGACGTGAAAAGCATGCCGATGCTGCTCTTTTTAGCACCCGCACATGGATTTGTGCCAAAGCGCGTTTTAAGCATGCGCATGCATCTTTTGGTAGACGCGGACGCAGTTTTCTGCAAAACCACACGATATGCATGCAAATGGTGCTTTTGGCAGAACGCGCGTGTGGATTTCTACCAAACGACGTGAAAAGCATGCCGATGCTGCTCTTTTTAGCACCCGCACATGGATTTGTGCCAAAACGCGTTTTAAGCATGCGCATGCATCTTTTGGTAGACGCGGACGCAGTTTTCTGCGAAACCACACGATATGCATGCAAATGGTGCTTTTGGCAGAACGCGCGCGTGGATTTCTACCAAACGACGTGAAAAGCATGCCGATGCTGCTCTTTTTAACATCCGCACATGGATTTGTGCCAAAGCGCGTTTTAAGCATGCGCATGCATCTTTTGGTAGACGCGGACGCAGTTTTCTGCAAAACCACACGATAGGCATGCAAATGGTGCTTTTGGCAGAACGCGCGTGTGGATTTCTACCAAACGACGTGAAAAGCATGCCGATGCTGCTCTTTTTAGCACCCGCACATGGATTTGTGCCAAAACGCGTTTTAAGCATGCGCATGCATCTTTTGGTAGACGCGGACGCAGTTTTCTGCAAAACCACACGATATGCATGCAAATGGTGCTTTTGGCAGAACGCGCGCGTGGATTTCTATCAAACGACGTGAAAAGCATGCCGATGCTGCTCTTTTTAACATCCGCACATGGATTTGTGCCAAAACGCGTTTTAAGCATGCGCATGCATCTTTTGGTAGACGCGGACGCAGTTTTCTGCAAAACCACACGATAGGCATGCAAATGGTGCTTTTGGCAGAACGCGCGTGTGGATTTCTACCAAACGACGTGAAAAGCATGCCGATGCTGCTCTTTTTAGCACCCGCACATGG